>NW_012302515.1:0-3182 GCF_000151885.1 Dipodomys ordii | reverse complement strand
TGCCCCGCTGTGGCCCGCTGTGGCCCGCTGTGTCCCCCGCTTTTTCCTCTGTGTCCCGCAGTGTCGCCGCTGTGTCCCGCTGTGTAACACTGTGTCCCATGGTGTCCCACTTTGTCCCACAATGTGTCCCCCGCTGAGTACCCTCTGTGTCGCCGCTGTGTCCCACTGTGTCCTCACTGTGTCCCCCGCTGTGTCCCGCTGTGTCCTCCCTGTGTCCCCCGCTGTGTCCCGCTGTGTCCTCGCTGTGTTCCCCGCTGTGTCCAGCTGTTTCCCCCACTGTGTCCCCCACTGTGTCCTCGCTGTGTCCCCCGCTGTGTCCCGCTGTGACCCGCTGTGTCCTCGCTATGTCCCCCTCTGTGTCCCGCTGTGTCCCCCGCCGTGTCCCGCTGTGTCCCGCTGTGTCCCGCTGCGTCCCCCCTGTGTCCCGCTGTGTCCCGCAGTGACCACGTTGTGTCCCGCTGTGTCCCACTGTGTCCCGTGGTGTCCCGCTTTGTCCCCCGCTGTGTCCCCGGCTGAGTCTCGCTGTGTCCCCACTGTGTCCTCTCTGTGTCCCCAGCTGTGTCCTGCTCTGTTCCCCACTCTGTCTCCCGTTTTTTCCCTGTTGTGCCCCGCTGTGTCCCGCTGCGTCCCGCTGTGTCCCCCACTGTGTCCCGTTGTGTCAACAGCTGTGTACCCCGCTGTGTCCCGCTGTGTCTCTGCTGTATCGATGCTGTGTCCCGCTGGGTCCTGCTGTGTCTCTCTCTGTGTTCCCCACTGTGTCCTGCTGTGTCCCCCGCTGTGTCCCTCGCTGTGTCCCCCGCTGTGTCCCACTGTGTCCCGCTGTGTCCCCCCTGTGTCCCCGCTGGGTCCCGCTGGGTCCCGCAGTGTCCCCCGCTGAGTCCCGCTGTGTCACCGCTGTGTCCCGCTCTGTCCCCGCTCTATCGACGCTGTGTCAAGCTGTGTCCAGCTGTGTCCTCTCTTTGTTCCCCTCTGTGTCCCGCTGTGTCCCCCGCTGTGTTTCTCGCTGTGTCACCGCTGTGTCCCTCTGTGTCCTCGCTGTGTCCCCCGCTGTGTCCCGCCTTGTCACCGCTGTGTCCTGCTGTGTCCTCGCTGTGTCCCCCGCTGTGTCCCGCTTTGTCCCTGCTCTGTTCCCCACTGAGTCTCCCGTTTTGTCCCCGCTGTGCCCCGCTGTGTCCCGCTGTGTCCCGCTGTGTCCCCCACTGTGTCCCGTTGTGTCATCAGCTGTGTACTCCGCTGTGTCCCGCTGTGCTCCCGCTGTATCGACACTTTGTCCCGCTGGGTCCTGCTGTGTCCTCTCTGTGTTCCCCACTGTGTCCCGCTGTGTCCCCCGCTGTGTCCCGCAGTATCCCCCGCTGAGTCCCCCTGTGTCACCGCTGTGTCCCTCTGTGTCCCCGCTCTATAGACGCTGTGTCCCGCTGGGTCCCGCTGTGTCCTCTCTTTGTTCTCCGCCGTGTCCCGCTGTGTTCCCCTGCTCTGTCTCTCGCTGTGTCACCGCTGTGTCCCGCTGTGTCCTCGCTGTGTCCTCGCTGTGTCCCCCGCTGTGTCCTGCTGTGTTCCCGCTGTGTCCCAAGCTTTATCCCGCTGTGTCCCGCTGTGTGCCCCGCTGTGTCCCGCTATGTTCCCGCAGTGTCCCCGCTGTGTCCCCCGCTGTGTCCCGCTGTGTCCCGCTGTGTCCCCCGCTGTGTCCTTGCTGTGTCCCCGCTGGGTCCCGCTGGGTCCCGCAGTGTCCCCCGCTGAGTCCCGCTGTGTCACCGCTGTGGCCCGCTCTGTCCCCGCTCTATCGACGCTGTGTCCCGCTGTGTCCCACTGTGTCCTCTCTTTGTTCCCAGCTGTGTCCCGCTGTGTCCCCCGCTGTGTCTCTCGCTGTGTCACCGCTGTGTCCCGCTGTGTCCTCGCTGTGTCCCCCACTGTGTCCCGCTTTGTCACCGCTGTGTCCTGCTGTGTCCTCGCTGTGTCCCCCGCTGTGTCCCGCTTTGTCCCTGCTGTGTACCCCGCTGTGTCCCGCTGTGTCCCTCACTGTGCCCTGCTTTGTCCACTGCTGTGTCCTGCTGTGTACCCCACTGTGTCCCCCGCTGTTTCCCGCTGTGTCCCGCTTTGTCCCCCGCTGTGTCCCTGTTGTGCTCCGCTGTGTACCGCTGTGTCTCGCTGTGTACTGCTGTGTCCCCCGCTGAGTCCTGCTGTGTCCCCACTGTGTCCCAATGTGTCCTCGCTATGTCCCCCGCTGTGTCCCGCTGTGTCCCCCCTGTGTCCCCCGCTGTGTCCCTCTGTGTCCCCCGCTGTGTCCCCCTGGGTCCCTCTGTGTCCCCTGCTGTGTACATTGCTCTGTCCCACTGTGTCCCCCGTTGTGTCCCGCTTTGTCATCGCTGTGTCCCCCGCTGTGTCCCGCTGTGTCCCACCGTGTCCTGTTGTGTCCCGCTATGTCCCACACTGTGTCCCGTTGTGTCCCCAGCTGTGTACCCCGCTGTGTCCCGCTGTGTCCCCACTCTATCGATGCTGTGTCCCTCGCTGTTTTCCGCTGTGTCCCCCGCTGTGTCCTGCTGGGTCCTCCCTGTGGCCCCGCTGTGTCCCGCTGTGTCCCCGGTTGTGTCCCGCTGGGTCCCCTGCTGTGTCACTGCTGTGTCCCACTGTGTTCCACTGTGTCCCGCTGTGTCCTTGCTGTGTCTCCCGCAGTGTCCCGCAGTGTCCTCGCTGTGTCCCCCGCTGTGTCCTGCTTTGTCCACTGCTGTGTCCCGCTGTGTACCCCTCTGTGTCACCCGCTCTGTCCCTGCTGTGACCCGCTGTGTCCCGCTGTGTCCCGCTGTGTACTGCTGTGTCCCCCGCTGAGTCCCGCTGTGTCCCCGCTGTGTCCCAATGTGTCCTCGCTGTGTCCCCCCCTGTGTCCCGCTGTGTCCCCCCTGTGTCCCCCGCTGTGTCTCACGCTTTATCCCGTCTGTGTCCCACTCTGTCCCTCTGTGTCCCGTTGTGCCCACACTGTGTCCCGTTGTGTCCACAGCTGTGTACCCCGCTGTGTCCCGCTGTGTCCCCGCTGTATCGACGCTGTGTCCCACTGGGTCATGCTGTGTCCTCCCTGTGTTCCCCGCTGTGTCCCGCTGTGTCCCCGCTGTGTGCCCGCTGTGTCCAGCTGTGTACTTCGTTGTGTCACAGCTGTGTCACCACTGTGTCCTCACTGTGTCCCCCGCTGT
>NW_012302514.1:0-3182 GCF_000151885.1 Dipodomys ordii | reverse complement strand
AACAGAGGGGAACCTGCGGGGACACAGTGGTACACAGTGGTGGTGACACAGTGGGAAACAGCGGGGGACACAGCGGGACACAGTGGGGGACAAAGCCAGGACACAGCGGGACACATAGGGACACAGCAGGGGGACACAGCGAGGACACCACGGAACACAGCGGGACACAGCGGGAAACAGAGGGGAAACTGCGGGGCCACAGTGGTACACAGTGGGGGACACAGTGGGAAACAGCGGGGGACACAGCGGGACACAGTGGGGGACAGAGCGTGGGACACAGCGAGACACAGCGGGGACAAAGCTGGACACAGCGGGGTACACAGAGGGACACAGCTGGGACACAGCGGGGAAACAGCGTGACACAGCAGGACACAGCGGGAAACAGCGGGGGACACAGCGAGGACACAGCGGCACACAACGGGGGACACAGCAAGGACACAGTGGGACACAGCGGGGGACACAGCAAGACATAGCGGGGGACACAGCGGGGGACACAGAGGGACACAACGGGACTCAGCGTGGGACACAGCAGTACACAGCGGGACACAGCGGGGACACAGCAGGGACACAGCGGGGGACATAGGGATGACACAGCGGGACCCAGCGGGACCCAGCGTCGATACAGCAGGGACACAGCGGGACACAGAGGGTAAAAAAGCGAGGACACAGCGGAACACAGCGGGGACACAGCCGTAGACACAGCGGGACACAGTGGCGGACACAGCGGGACACAGCGAGGAACACAGCTGTGAACACAGCGGGACACAGTCGGGGCACAGCGGGACACAGCAGGCACAAAGCTTGAGACACAGCGGGGTACAGAGCGGGAGACAGCGGGGGACACAGCGAGGACACAGCGGGACACAGCGCTGACACTGCGGGGGACACAGCGGTACACAGCGGG
Organism: Dipodomys ordii; assembly: GCF_000151885.1. Classification (NCBI taxonomy): domain Eukaryota; kingdom Metazoa; phylum Chordata; class Mammalia; order Rodentia; family Heteromyidae; genus Dipodomys; species Dipodomys ordii. The sequence goes on along the minus strand of NW_012302514.1, from coordinate 2,278 downwards.
GAACACAGCGGGGGACACAGCGGGACACAGCAGGGGACACAGCGAGGACACATTGGGACACAGCAGGGACACATCGGGATACAGCGGAGAACACAGCGAGGACACAGCGGGACACAGTGAGACACAGCGGGACACAGCGGGGGACACAGCGGGACACAGCGGGGAACACAGGGAGGACATAGCGGGACCCAGCGGGACCCAGCGCCGTTACAGTGGGGACACAGCGGGACACAGCGGGGTGCACAGCTGGGGACACAACGGGACACTCGGGGAACACAGCGAGGACACAGCGGGACACAGCGGTACACTGCGGGGACACTACGGGAACATAGTGGGCAAAGCGGCGACACAGATGGGACTCAGCGGGACAAAGCAGGGGACACAGCGGGACACAGCGGGACACAGCTAGGGACACAGCGGGGACAAAGCGGCAGACAGCCGGGGACACAGCGAGGACACAGCGGGACACAGCGGCGACACAGATGGGACTCAGCGGGACAAAGCGGGGGAAACAGCGGGACACAGCGGGACACAGCGGGACACAGCGGGGGACACAGCGGGGGACAGCGGAGACAGAGAGGGGCCAAAGCGAGACACAACGGTGACACAGCTGGACACAACAGAGTACACAACGGGACACAGCGGGCACACAGAGGGGACACAGCGGGACATAGCGGGACAAAGCGGAACACAGCGGGTGTCACAGCGGGACACAGCAGGGGACCCAGCGAGGACACAGCGGGACACAGCGGGAGACACAGCTGTGGACACAGCGGGACACATCGGGGAACACATCGAGGACACAGCGGGACCCAGCAGGAGACAGCGTCGATACAGCAGGGACACAGCGGGACACAGCGGGACACAGCGGGACACAGCTGGGGACACAGCGGGGACACAGTGGGACACAGCGGAACACAGCGAGGGACAAAGCGGGAGACAGCGGGGGACACAGCGAGGACACAGGGGGACACAGCGGCGACACAGAGGGGACTCAGCGGGGGACACAGCGTGGGACAAAGTGGGACACCACGGGACACAGTGTTACACAGCGGGACACAGCGGGGACACTGCGGGACACAGCAGGACAAAGCGGGGGACACAGCGGGACACAGCGGGCCACAGCGGGGGACCCAGCGGGGGACAGCGGAGACAGAGAGTGGCCACAGCAAGACACAGCGGTGACACAACTGGACACAGCGGGATACACAGCGGGACAGCCGGGCACACAGCGGGGACACAGCGGGACACAGCGGGACACAGCGGGGACACAGTGGGACACAGCGGGACAAAGCGGGAGACACAGCGGGACACAGCAGGCACACAGCGGGGACACAGCGGGACACAGCGGGACACAGCGGGGACAAAGCGGGACACAGCTGGACACAGCAGGACACAGCGGTGGACACAGCGACACACAGTGGTGGTCCCAGTGAGGACACAGCAGGACACAGCAGGGACACAGCGAGGACACAGCTGGGGACACAGTGGTGGACACAGCGGGACACAGCAGGGAACACAGCGAGGACACAGCGGGACACAGCGGGACACAGCGTCGATACAGTGAGGACACAGCGTTACACAGCGTGGTACACAGCGTGGTACACAGCTGTGGACACAACGGGACACAGTGGGGGCACAGCCGGACACAGCGGCACACAACGGGACACAGCGGGAAACAGAGGTGAACCTGTGGGGACACAGCGGGACACAGCGGGACACAGCGGGGACACAGCGAGGACACAGCGGCACACAAAGGGACACAGCGGGAAACAGAGGTGAACCTGCGGGGACACAGCGGGACACAGTGGGGGACACAGCGGGACACAGTGTGGGACACAGCGGTGAAACAGTGGGACACAACGGGACACAGCAGGGGGACACAGCGAGGAAACAGCGGGACACAGCGGGACACAGCAGGGGGACACAGCGAGGACACCACGGAACACAGCGGGACACAGCGGGAAACAGAGGTGAACCTGCGGGGACACAGAGGGACACAGTGGGGGACACAATGCGAAACAGCGCGGGACACAGCGGGACACAGTGGGGGACAGAGTGTGGGACACAGCGAGACACAGCGGGGACAAAGCTGGACACAGCAGGGGACACAGAGGGAAACAGCGGGGACACAGTGGGGAAACAGCGTGACACAGCAGGACACAGCGGGAAACAGCCGGGGACACAGCGAGGACACAGCGGCACAGAACGGGGGACACAGCAAGGACTCAGTGGGACACAGCGGGGGACACAGCGAGACATAGCGGGGGACACAGCG
>NW_012302513.1:0-3182 GCF_000151885.1 Dipodomys ordii | reverse complement strand
GACACATCGGGGGACACAGCGAGGACCCAGCGGAACACAGTGTGGGACACAGCTAGTACACAGCGGGACACAGCGGGGACACAGCAGTAGACACAGCTGGACCCAGTGGGGGACACAGCAGGACACAACGGGGACTCACCGGGGGACACAGCGTGGGAAAAAATGTGACACCATGGGATACAGTATGACACAGCGGGACACAGCAGGGACACTGCAGGAACATAGCAGGACACAGCGGGGTACACAGCTGGACACAGCGGGACACAGTGGGGGGCATAGTGGGGACACAGCGGGTCACAGTGGGACACAGTGTGGGACAAAGAAGGAGACAGCGGGGGACACAGCGCGGACACAGGTGGACACAACGGGGTACACAGCAGGACACAGCGTTGGACACAGGGGGGTACACAGCGGGACACAGCGGGAAACACAGCGAGGACACAGTGGGGACTCACCAGGGGACAAAGCGGGGGACAAACCGGGACACCACTGGACACAGCGGGACACAGCGGGACACAGTGGGGACACAGCAGGGTAAATAGCGGGACACTGTGGGACCCAGCAGGGGACACAGCGAGGACCCAGAGTGACCCAGCAGGACACAGCGTCGATACAGCAGGGGACACAGCGGGACACAGAGGGACACAGCGGAGTACAGTGCGGAACACAGCGAGGGACACAGGGAGGACAAAGAGGGACACAGCAGGACACAGCGGGGACTCAGCGGGGGACACAGTGGGGGACAAAGCGGGACACCACGGAACACAGCGGGACACAGCGGGAAATAGCGGTGACCCTGCGGGGACACAGCGGGACCCAGTGGGGGACACAACGGGACAGAGCGGGGACTCACCTGGGGACACAGCGAAGGACAAACTGGGACACCACGGGACACAGATGGACACAGCGGGACACCGCGGGGACACTGCGGGAACATAGCGGGACACAGCGGGGGATACAGGGGGACACAGAGGGACACAGCAGGGACTGAGCGGTACACAGCGGGACACAGCGGGGGACACAGCGCGACACAGCGGGGGACACAGCGAGGACACAGCGGGACACAGCGGGGGACACAGCGGGGGACACAGCGGTGAACACAGCGAGGACACAGCGGGACCCAGCGGGACACAGCGTCCATACAGAGGGCACACAGCGTTACACAGCGTGGTACACAACTGTGGACACAACGGGACACAGTGGGGGCACAGCGGGACACAGCGGGACACAGTGGGACACAGCGGGGACACAGCAGTAGACACAGCAGGACACAGTCGCGGACACGGCAGGACACAGCGGGGGACACAGGGAGGACAGAGCGGGACACAGCGGAACACAGCGGGGGACACAGCGGGAGACAGCGGGGGACACAGCAAGGACACAGGGGGACACAGCGGCGATACAGAGGGGACTCAGCGGGGGACACAGCGTGGGACAAAGTGGGACACCACGGGACACAGTGTTACACAGCGGGACACAGCGGGGACACTGCGGGACACAGCAGGACAAAGCGGGGTACACAGCGGGACACAGAGGGCCACAGCGGGGGACACAGCGAGGGACAGCGGAGACAGAGAGTGGCCACAGCGGGACACAGCGGTGACACAGCCGGACACAGCGGGTACACAACGGAACACAGCGGGCACACAGCGGGGAAACAGCGGGACACAGAGGGCCACAGCGGGGACACAGTGGGACACAGCGGGACAATGCGGGAGTCACAGCGGGACACAGCAGGCACACAGCGGGGACACAGCGGGACAGAGCGGGACACAGCGGGGACAGAGAGGGACACAGCCGGACACAGCGGGACACAGCGGGGGACACAGCGGGACACAGAGGGGGACACAGAGGGGGACACAGCGGGACACAGCAGGGAACACAGTGGGGGATACAGCGGGGGACACAACGAGGACACAGCGGCACACAGCGGGGGACACAGCAAGGACAGCGGGACACAGCGGGGGACACAGCGGGACACAGCGTGGGAAACAGCGGGTCACAGCGGGGGACACAGCAGTGGACACAGCGTGACACAGAGGGGGACAAAGTGGGGACACAGCGGGACACAGCGGGACACAGCGGGGGACACAGGGGGACACAGAGGGGGACACAGAGGGGGACACAGCGGGACACAGCAGGGAACACAGTGGGGGACACAGCGGGACACAGCGGGACACAGTGGCGACACAGAGGGGACTCAGCCGGGACACAGCGGGGGACAAAGCGGGACATCACGGGACACAGTGTGACACAGCGGGACAAAGCGGGGACACTGCAGGGACCCAGCGGGAAAAAGCGGGGGAAACAGCGGGACACAGCGGGACACAGAGGGGGACAAAGCGGGGGACAGCGGAGACAGAGAGGGGACAAAGCGGGACACAGCGGTAACACAGATGGACACAATGGAGTACACAGCGGGACACAGCAGGCACACAGCGGGGACACAGTGGGACCCAGCGGGACACAGCAGGGACAGAGCGGGACACAGCGGGACACAGCGGGGGACACAGCGAGGACACAGCGGGACATAGTGGGACACAACGTCGATACAGCAGGGACACAGCGGGACACAGCGGTAACACAGCTGGACACAACGGAGTACACAGCGGGACACAGCGGGCACACGGCGGGGACACAGCGAGATAAAGCGGGGCACAGCGTGGACAATGCGGGAACATAGTGGGACACAGCGGGGTACACAGTGGGACACAGCGGGACACAGCGGGGGACACAGCGGGACACAGCGGGGGAAATAGCGAGGACACAGCGGGACATAGCGGGACACAGCGTCGATAGAGCAGGGACACAGCGGGACAGAGCGGGGACACAGCGGGACTCAGCAGGGACACAGCAGTACACAGCCAGATACAGCAGGGACACAGCAGGGACACAGCGGGGGACACAGCGGGACACACTGGGACACAGCGGGGGACACAGCGGGACACAGAGGGGGACACAGAGGGGTACACAGCAGGACAAAGCGGGGAACACAGCAAGGACACAGCGGGACACAGCGGGGTACACAGCTGGGGACACAACGGGACACATCGGGGGACACAGCGAGGACCCAGCGGAACACAGCGTGGGACACAGCGAGGACACATCGTGACACAGCGGGACATAGCGGGGACACAGCAGTAGACACAGCGGGACCCAGTGGGGGACACAGCGGGACACAG
>NW_012302512.1:0-3182 GCF_000151885.1 Dipodomys ordii | reverse complement strand
CAGGAAAGCAGAAGCAGAGGAAGAGAAGAAGAAGGAGAAGAGAAGAAGAAGAAGAAGACGAAGAAGAAGAAGAGGAAGAAGAAGAAGAAGAACAAGAAGAAGAAGAAGAAGAAGAAGTAGAAGAAGAAGAAGAAGAAGAAGAAGAAGAAGAAGGAGAAGACGGAGAAGAAGACGAAGAAGAAGAAGAAGACGAAGAAGAAGAAGAACAAGAAGAAGAACAAGAAGAAGAAAAAGAAGAAGAAGAAGAAGAAGAAGAAGAAGAAGGAGAAGAAGAAGAAGCATAAGGAGAAGCATAAAGAGAAGCATAAGGAGAAGCATAAGGAGAAGCCGAAGAAGCAGAATCTGAAGCAGGAGAAACAGAAGAAGCACAATCTGAAGCAGAAGCAGAAGAAACAGAAATAGTAGAATAAGCAGAAGCAGAAGCAGCAGGAGAAGCAGAAGAAGACGGAGAAGGCTAAAGAGAAGGATTAGGAGTAGGAGAAGCAAAAGGATAAGCAGAAGCAGAAAGAGACGCAGAAGGAGAAACAGCACGAGAAGTAGGAGAAGCAGGTGAAGCAGAAGCAGGAGAAGCAGAAGAAACAGAAGTTGCAGAAGCAGAATGAGAAGCACAAGGAGAAATTGAAGCAGAAGCAGAAGGAGAAGCAGAAGCCGAAGGAGAAGCAGAAGAAGGAGAAGGAGAACAGAAAGAGAAGGAGAAAGAGAAGCAGAACGAGAAGCAGGAGAAGCAGAAGCAGGAGAAGCAGAAGCTGAAGAAACAGAAGTAGGAGAAGAAGCAGAAGCAGGAGAAGCAGAAACAGAAGGAAAAGGAGAAAGAGAAGCAGGAGAAGCAGAAGAAGCAGCAGCAGGAGAAGCAGAAGCAGAAGAAGCCGAAGAAGCAGAAGCAGAACCTGAAGCAGAAGGAGAAGCAATAGAAGCAGAAGAAGCAGAATCTGGAGAAGCAGAAGGAGAAGCAGAAGCAGAAAGAGAAGCAAAAGCAGAAGGAGAAGCAGAAGGAGAAGCAGAAGAAACAGAAGAAGCAGAGGCACTAGCAGAAGAAGCAGAAGATGCAGAAGCAGAAGCAGATGGAAAAGCAGAAGAACGAGAAGGAGAAGGAGAAACAGAAGGAGAAGCAGAAAGAGAAGCAGAAGAAAGAGCAGGAGAAGGAAAAGCAGCAGGAGAAGCAGAAAGAGCAACAGAAGGAGAAGCAGGAGATGCAGAATCAGGAGAAGCAGAAGCAGAAGAAATAGGAGAGGGACAAGAAGCAGAAGCAGAAGGAGAAGCAGATACAGAAGGAGAATCAGAAAGAGAAGGTGGGGAAGCAGAAGAAGCTGAAGCAGGAGAAGCAGAAGCATAATAATCCTAAGAAGCAGAAGTATAACCTGAAGTTGAAGGTGAAGCATGAGAAGCAGAAGAAGCAGAATCTGGAGAAACAGAATGAGAAGCAGAAGGAGAAGCTGAAGCAGAAAGAGAATCAAAAGCAGAAGGATAAGCAGAAGAAACAGAAGAAGTAGATGCAGTAGCCGTTGTAGCAGAAGCAGAAGCTGAAGGAAAAGCAGAAGAACAAGAAGGAGAAGGAGAAACTGAAGAAGCAGTAGCTGAAGGAGAAGCATAAAGAGAAGCAGAAGGAATAGTAGAAGAAGCAGCAGAAGGAGAAGCAGCAGAAGAAGCAGAAAAACAAGCAGGAGATGCAGAAGCAGAAAGAGAAGTAGAAGCAGAAGAAGCAGAAGCAGAAGAAGAAGCTGTAGAAGCTTAAGAAGCAGAAGCTGGAGAAGCAGAAGCAGAAGAAAAAGAAGAAGCTTAAGAATCAGAAGCAGAAGCAGAGGGAGAAACAGAAGAAGGAGAAGGAGCAGCAGAAGGTGAAGCAGAAGGAGATGCAGAAGCAGATAGAGAAGCAGAAACAGAAGGAGAAGAAGAAGGAGAAGTTGGAGAATCAGAAGAAGCAGAAGCAGAAGCAGAAAGAGCAGCAGAAGAAGGAGAAGGAGAAGCAGAAGGAGAAGGAAAAGCAGGAGAAGCAGAAGAAGCAGAAGCGGGAGAAGCAGAAGAAGAAGAAACTGAAGAAGGAGAAGGAGCAGAAGGAGAAGCAGAAGCATAAGGAGAAGCAGAAAGAGAAGCAGAAGAAGCATAGCAGGTGAAGCAGAAGCAGAAGAAACAGAAGAAGCCGAAGAATCAGAAGGAGAACCTGACGCAGAAGGAGAAGCAGAAGCAGCAGAAGCTGGAAAAGCAGAGGCAGAAGAAACCGAACTAGCAGAAGAAGCAGAAGCAGAACGAGAAGCAGAAGAAGAAGGAGAAAGAGAAGGATTAGGAGTAGGAAGAGCAGAAGCTGAATAAGAAGCAGAAAGAGAAGCAGAAGAAGAAGCAGAAGGAGAAACAGAAGAAGCAGAAGCAGGAGAAGCAGAAGCAGAAGCAGAATGAGAAGCACAAGAAGGAGAAATTGAAGGAGAAGGAGAAGGAGACGGAGAAGCAGAAGGGGAAGTAGGAGAAGCAGAAGAAGAAGAAGCAGGAGAAGCAGAAACAGAAGATACAGAAGGAGAAGAGCAGAAGCAGAAGGAGAAGCAGAAGGAGAAGCAGAAGAAGCAGAAGCTGAAGCAGAAGAAGAAGAAACAGAAAAAGCAGAAGAAGCAGAAGAAGAAGCAGCAGGAGAAGAAGAAGAAGAAGAAGGAGAAGGAGAAAGAGAAGGATTAGGAGTAGGAGAAACAGAAGGATAAGCAGAAGCAGAAAGAGAAGGAGAATGAGAAGGAGAAGCAGGAGAAGCAGAAGAAGCAGAAGCAGGAGAAGCAGAAGCAGAAGAAACATAGGAAGGAGAAGAAGCAGAAGGAGAAGCAGAAACAGAAGGTAAAGCAGAAAGAGAAGCAGGAGAAGCAGAAGAAGCAGCAGCAGGAGAAGCAGAAGCAGAAGAAGCCGAAGAAGCAGAAGCAGAACCTGAAGCAGAAGGAGAAGCAGGAGAAGCAGAAGAAGCAGAATCTGGAGAAGCAGAAGGAGAAGCAGAAGCAGAAAGAGAAGCAAAAGCAGAAGGAGAAGCAGAAGGGGAAGCAGAAGAAACAGAAGAAGCAGAGGCAGTAGCAGAAGAAGCAGAAGATGCAGAAGCAGAAGGAGAAGCAGAAGGAAAAGCAGAAGAACGAGAAGGAGAAGGAGTAGGAGAAACAGAAGGAGAAGCAGAAAGAGAAGCAGAAGAAGGAGCAGGAGAAGGAAAAGCAGCAGGAGAA
>NW_012302511.1:0-3182 GCF_000151885.1 Dipodomys ordii | reverse complement strand
CAGCGGGACACAGCGGGACACAGCGAGGACACAACGGGACAGAGCGGCACACTGCAAGGCACAGCGGAGGACACAGCGGGACACAGCGGAGGACACAGCAAGGTCACAACTGAACACAGAGTGGGACACAGTGAGGACACAGCGGGACACAGCGGGACACAGCCGGGTCCCAGCAGTGGACACAGCGGGACACAGCGGGGGACACATTGGGACACAGCGGGGGACACATGGAGGACTCAGCGGGACAAAGCGGGGACACAACGGCGACTCACCGGGTGACACAGCGGGGGACAAAGCGGGACACCACAGAACACAGTGGGAAACAGCGGGACACAGTGGGGAAACTGCGGGGACACAGGGAGACAAAGCGTGGGACACATAGGGACACAGCGGGGGGACACAGTGGGGGAAACAGCGGGACACAGCGGGGAACACAGCGAGGACACAGCGGGACCCAGCGGTACACAGCGTCGATACAGCGGGGACACAACGTTACACAGCGTGGTACACAGCTGTGAACACAACGGGACACAGTGGGAGCACAGCGGGACACAGCGGGACACAGTGGGACACAGCGGGGACAAAGCTTGAGACACAGCGGGGTACAGAGCGGGAGACAGCAGGGGACACAGTGAGGACACAGCGGGACACAGCGCTGACATTGCGGGGGACACAAACGGGGGACACAGCGAGGGACACAGCCGGACACAGCGGGACACAGCGGGGGACACAGGGGGGACACAGCGGGACCCAGCGCGGGACACAGCAAGGACGCATTGGGACACAGCGGGGACACAGCGGGACACAGCGGGGGACACAGCAGTACACAGCGGGACACAGCGGGACACAGCGGGGGACACAGAGGGGTAAAAAGCGGGACACAGCGGGGAACACAGCGAGGACACAGCGGGACCAAGAGGGACACAGCGTCGATACAGAGGGGACACAGTGGGACACAGCGGGGTACACAGCTGGGTACACAACGGGACACAGCGGGGGACACAGCGAGGACACAGCAGAACACAGCGTGGGAAACAGGGAGGACACAGCGGGACACAGCGAGACACAGCGGGACAAAGTGGGGACACAGCAGTAGACACAGCGTGACACAGCGAGGACACAGCGGGGACACAGCGGGGACACAGTGGCACCCAGCAGGACACAGCGGGGCACACAGCGGGACACAGCGGGACACAGCTTGGGACACAGCGGGAACACAGCAGGACACAGCCGGGGACACAGCGAGGATACAGCGGGACACAGCGTGGGACAAAGCGGGAGATAGCAGGGGACAAAGCGAGGACACAGCGGGACACAGTGGCGACACATAGAGGACTCAGCGGGGGACACAGTGGGGGACACAGCGGGACACAGCGGGACCCAGCGGGGACAAAGCGTGAGACACAGCAGTGGACAGAGCAGGAGACAGAGGCGGACACAGCGAGGACACAGCGGGACACAGCGGGGACACAAGGTGGCTCAGGGGGGCCACAGCGGGGGACAAAGCGGGACACCACGGAACACAGCGGGACACAGCGTGAAACAGCGGTGAACCTGAAGGACACAGCGGGACACAGCGGGGGACACAGCGGGACACAGCAGAACACAGCGTGGGAAACAGCGAGGACACAGCGGGACACAGCGAGACACAGCGGGACACAGTGGGGACACAGCAGTAGACACAGCGAGACACAGCGGGGGACACAGCGGGACACAGCGGGGAACACAGCGAGGACACAGCGGGGACACAGCGGGGACACTGCGGGAACATAGTGGGACACAGCCGGGCACACAGCGGGACACAGCGGGAAACAGCTTGGGACACAGCGGGAACACAGCAGACACAGCAGGGGACACAGCGAGGACACAGCGGGACACAGTGGACACAGCGTGGGACAAAGCGGGAGACAGCAGGGACACAGCGAGGACACAGCGGGACACAGCGGCGACACATAGAGGACTCAGCGGGGGACACAGTGGGGGACAGAGCGGGAAACATCGGGACAGAGCGGGGCACAGCGGGGGACCCAGCGGGACACAGCAGGGGACCCAGCGGGACACAGCGGGACACTGCGGGGCACAGCGGGGGACACAGCGGGACACAGCGGGGGACACAGGGAGGACACAGCTTAACACAGCATGGGTCAAAGCGAGGACACAGCGGGACACAGCGAGACACAGCCGGACACAGCGGGGACCCAGCAGTGGACACAGCGGGACACAGTGGGTGACAAAGCAGGACCCAGCGGGACACAGCGGGGGACACAGCGGGACACAGCGTCTATAGAGCGGGGACACAGCGGGACACAGCGGTGACACAGCGGGACCTAGCAGGGACACAACAAGGACACAGCGGATGACACAGCGGGACACAGCGGGACACAGAGGGGAACACGGCGAGGGACAAAGCGGGGGACACAGCGGGACACAGCGGGGGACACAGCGGGACACAGCGGGGACACAGAGGGGACGCAGCAGTGGACATAGCGGGGGACAAAGCGGGACACCACATGACACAGTGGGACACAGCGGGACACTGCGGGGACACTGCGGGGACACAGCGGGACAAAGCGGGGGACCCAGCGGGACCCAGCGGGACACAGCAGGACCCAGCGGGGAAACAGCGGGGACACAGTGGGACACAGCGAGGACACAGCGGGACACAGCGGGACACTGCGGGGCACAGCGGGGGACACAGCCGGATACAGCGGGGGACACAGGGAGGACAGAGCGGAACACAGCATGGGACAAAGCGAGGACACAGCGGGAAACTGCGAGACACAGCGGGACACAGCGGGGACCCAGCAGTGGACACAGCGGGACACAGCGGGGAACAAAGCGGGACAACACGGAACACAGCAGGACACAGCGTGAAACAGCGGTGAACCTGCGGGGACACAGCGGGACACAGCGGGGGACTCAGCGGGATCCAGCGGGACATAGCGGTGGACACAGCCGGACACAGCAGGGACACAGCGGGGACACAGCGGGACCCAGCATGACACAGCGGGGACACAGCGGGACCCAGCATGACACAGTGGGGGACACAGCGGGACACAGCGGGGGACACAGCATGGACACAGTGGGACACAGTTAGACACATCGTGTGACATAGCGGGAGACAGCGGAGACACAGCAAGGACACAGCTGGACACAGCGGGGACACAGAGGGACTCAGCAGG
>NW_012302510.1:0-3182 GCF_000151885.1 Dipodomys ordii | reverse complement strand
CATTTTTCTGCTTCTTCTGGTGCTTCTCCTTCTGCTGCTTCTTCTACTTCTCCTACTACTTCTCTTTTTGCTTCTCCTTCTGCTTCTGCTTCTGCTTCTTCTGTTTCTCCTGCCTGAATTTCTGGTTCTACTTCTTCTGCTGCTTCTCCTTCTGCTTCTGCTTCTACTCTGCTTCTGATTCTGCTTCTTCTGCTTCTTCTCTTTCGGCTTCTCCTGCTTCTGCTTCTTGTGCTTCTCCTGCTTCTCTTTCTGCTTCTCATTCCGCTTCTGCTTCTCCTTCTGCTTCTGCTTCTCCTCCTTCTCCTTCTCCTACTTCTGCTTCTCCTTCATTTTCTGCTTCTTCTGCTTCTCCTGCTTCTCCTTCTGCATCTCCTTCTGCTTGTGCTTGTCCTTATGCTTCTTCTTCTGCCTCTGCTTCTCCTTCTCCTTCTTTTGCTTCTCCTTTTGCTTCTGCTTCTTCTTCTTTTCCTTCTTCTCCTTCTGCTTCTGCTTCTGTTTCTTCTGCTTCTCGTTCTGCATCTTCTTCTGCTTCTCCTTCTCCTTCTTCTGCTTCTCCTTCTTTTTCTCCTACTGCTTCTCCTTCTGTTTCCCTTCTCCTTCTTGTTCTTCTGCTTTTCCTTCTGCTTCTCGTTCTGCTTCTGCTACAACTGCTACTGCTTCTACTTCTTCTGTTTCTTCTGCTTCTCCTTCTGCTTTTGATTCTCTTTCTGCTTCTGCTTCTCCTTCTGCTTCTCCAGATTCTGCTTCTTCTGCTTCTCCTGCTACTCCTTCTGCTTCAGGTTCTCCTTCTCTTTCTTCGGATTTTTATGCTTCTGCTTCTCCTGCTTCAGCTTCTTCTGCTTCCCCTCCTTCTCTTTCTGCTTCTCCTTCTGTATCTGCTTCTCCTTCTGCTTCTGCTTCTTGTCTTTCTCCTGTTTGTTCTGCTTATGCTTCTCCTGTTTCTGCATCTCCTGCTCCTCCTTCTGCTGCTCTTTCTGCTTCTCCTGCTGCTTTTCCTTCTCCTGCTCCTTCTTCTGCTTCTCTTTCTGCTTCTCCTTCTGTTTCTCCTTCTCCTTCACCTTCTCGTTCTTCTGCTTTTCCTTCTGCTTCTCCTTCTGCTTCTGCATCTTCTGCTTCTTCTGCTACTGCCTCTGCTTCTTCTGCTTCCCCTTCTGCTTATCCTTCTGCTTTTGCTTCTCTTTCTGCTTCTGCTTCTCCTTCTGCTTCTCCAGATTCTGCTTCTCCTGCTTCTCTTTCTGCTTCAGGTTCTGCTTCTGCTTCTTTGGCTTCTTCTGCTTCTGCTTCTCCTGCTGCTGCTTCTTCTGCTTCTCCTGCTTCTCTTTCTGCTTTTCCTTCTGTTTCTGCTTCTCCTTCTGCTTCTGCTTCTTCTCCTTCCTATGTTTCTTCTGCTTCTGCTTCTCCTGCTTCTGCTTCTCCTGCTTCTCGTTGTGCTTCTCTTTCTGCTTCTCTTTCTGCTTCTCCTTCTCCTTCTTCTGCTTCTCCTTCTGCTTCTCCTTCTGCTTCTGCTTCTGCTTCAATTTCTCCTTCTGCTTCTCATTCTGCTTCTGCGTCTTCTGTTTATTCTGCTTCTCCTGCTTCTGCTTCTCCTGCTTCTCCTACTTCTCGAGCTGCTTCTCCTTCTGCGTCTCTTTCTGCTTCTGCTAATCCTTTTGCTTCTCCTACTCCTACTCCTTTTCTTTCGCCTTCTCCTTCTCCTTCTGCTTCTCCTGCTTCTCCTTCAGCATCTTCTTCTGCTTCTGCTTCTGCTTCTGCTGCTTCTTCTGCTTCTGCTTCTCCTTCTTCTGCTTCTCCCTTGATTCTGGTTCTTATGCTTATTCTTCTTCTTCTGATTCTGCTTCTCCTGCTTCTGCTTCTCCTGCTTCTGCTTCTTCTGCTTCTACTGTTTCTCCTTCTCCTTCTCCTTCTTCTTCTTCTTCTTCTTCTTCTTCTTCTTCTTCTTCTTCTTCTTCTTCTTCTTCTTCTACTTCTTCTTCTTCTTCTTCTTCTTCTTCTTCTTCTTCTTCTTCTTCTTCTTCTTCTTCTTCTTCTTCTTCTTCTTCTTCTTCTTCTTCTTCTCTTTCTGCTGCTTCTGCTATTCCTGCTTCTTCTTCTTCTACTGCTTCTCTTTCTGCTTCTCATTCTGCTTCTGCTTTTTCTTCTACTTCTCCTATTGCTTCTGCGGCTCTTCCTTCTCCTTCTCCTACTTCTCCTTCTACTTCTGCTTCTGCTTCTTCTGCTTCTCCTGCTTCTCCTTCTGCATCTTCTTCTGCTTCTGCTTCTCCTTCTGCTGCTTCTTCTGCTTCTGCTTCTCCTTCTGCTGCTTCTTCTGCTTCTGTTTCTCCTTCTGCTTCTCCTTCTGCTTCTTCTGCTTCTCCTTCTGCTTCTCCTTCTGTTTCTCCTTCTCGTTCCTGTGCTTTTACTTTTGCTTCTCCTTCTGCTTCTGCTGCAACTGCTACTGCTTCTGCTTCTTCTGTTTCTTCCGCTTCTCTTTCTCCTTTTGATTCTCTTTCTGCTTCTGCTTCTCCTTCAGCTTCTCATTCTGCTTCTCCAGATTCTGCTTCTTCTGCTTCTCCTGCTTCTCCTTCTGCTTCAGGTTCTGCTTCTGCTTCTTCGGATTCTTATGCTTCTGGTTCTCCTGCTTCTGCTTCTTCTGCTTCCCCTCCTTCTCTTTCTGCTTCTCCTTCTGTTTCTGCTTCTCCTTCTGCTTCTGCTTCTTGTCCTTCTCTTGTTTCTTCTGCTTCTGCTTGTCCTGCTTCTGCTTCTTCTGCTTTTCCTGCTTCTCTTTCTGCTTCTCCTTCTGCTTCTGCTCCTCCTTCTGCTTCTGCTCCTTCTATTTCTTCTGTTTCTTCTTCTTCTGCTTCTCCCGCTCTGCTTCTTCTGCTTCTCCTGCTTCTCGTTCTGCTTCTCTTCGTCGGCTTCTCTTTCTACTTCTCCTTCTGCTTCTTCTGATTCTGCTTCTTCTGATTCTGCTTCTTCTCCTTCTGCTTCTCCTTCTGCTTCTGCTTCTTCTGCTTCTCCTCCTACTCCTTCTGAATCTCCTTCTGCTTGTGCTTTTCCTTCCGCTTCTTCATCTGCTTCTGCTTCTCCTTCTTCTGCTTCTCCGTCTGTTTCTGCTTCTTCTGTTTTTCCTGCTTCTCCTTCTGCTTCTCATTCTTCTTCTCCTTCTGTTTCTCCTTGTCGTTATTCTGCTATCCTCTGCTTGA
>NW_012302509.1:0-3182 GCF_000151885.1 Dipodomys ordii | reverse complement strand
GAAGGAGAAGCAGAAGGAGAAGCAGAAAGAGAAGCAGGTATAGCAGATTTAAGAAGAAGAAGAAGAAGGAGAAGCAGAAGAAGGAGAAGGAGAGGCAGAAGCAGAAGCAGAAGAAGATGCAGAAGGAGAAGCAGAAGAAGCAGAAGCAGAAGGAGAAGCAGGAAAAGCAGAAGAAGCAGAAGCAAAAGGAGAAGCAAAAGAAGGAGAAGGAGAAGCAGAGGCAGCAGAAGAAGCATAAGGACAAGCACAAGCAGAAGGAGATGCAGAAGGAGAAGCAGGAGAAGCAGAAGAAGCAGAAGCTGAAGGAGAAGCAGAAGTAGGAGTAGGAGAAGGAGGAGAAGCAGAAAGAGAAGGAGAAGCAGAAGCAGAATGAGAAGCAGAAAGAGAAGCAGGAGGAGGACAAGAAGCAGAAGCAGGAGAAGCCGAAAGAGAAGAAGCAGAAACAGAAGCAGAAGGAGAAGCAGAAGCAGAAGGAGAAGCAGCAGAAGAAGTAGAACCAGAAATTCAGACACGAGAAACAGAAGAAGCAGAAGCAGAAGGAGAAGCAAAAAGAGAAGCAGAAGGGGAAGTAGAAAAAACAGGAGAAGAAGCAGAAAAACAAGCAGGAGAAGCAGAAGCAGGAAGAGAAGTAGAAGCAGAAGAAGCAGAAGAAGAAGAAGAAGAAGCAGTAGAAGCATAAGAAGCAGAAGCAGGAGAAGCAGAACCAGAAGAAAAAGAAGAAGCATAAGAAGCAGAAGCAGAGGAAGAAACAGAAGAAGGAGAAGGAGCAGCAGAAGGTGAAGCAGAAGGAGATGCAGAAGCAGAAAGAGAAGCAGAAATAGAAGGAGAAGAAGAAGGAGAAGTTGGAGAATCAGAAGAAGCAGAAGCAGAAAGAGAAGCAGAAGAAGGATAAGGAGAAGCAGAAGGAGAAGGACAAGCAGGAGAAGCAGAAGAAGCAGAAGCGGGAGAAGCAGAAGAAGAAGAAGGAACAGAAGAAGGAGAAGGAGCAGAAGGAGAAGCAGAAGCAGAAGGAGAAGCAGAAAGAGAAGCAGAAGAAGCCGAAGAATCAGGAGGAGAACCTGAAGCAGAAGGAGAAGCAGAAGCAGCAGAAGCAGGAAAAGCAGAAGCAGAAGAATACGAACAAGCAGAAGAAGCAGAAGCAGAACGAGAAGCAGAAGAAGAGGGAGAAAGAGAAGGATTAGGAGTAGGAGGAGCAGAAGCAGAATAAGAAGCAGAAAGAGAAGCAGAAGGAGAAGCAGAAGGAGAAACAGAAGAAGCAGAAGCAGAAGCAGAAGCAGAAAGAAAACCACAAGAAGGAGGAATTGAAGGAGAAGGAGAATGAGACGGAGAAGCAGAAGGAGAAATAGGAGAAGCAGAAGAAGAAGAAGCAGGAGAAGCAGAAACAGAAGAAACAGAAAAAGCAGAAGAAGCAGAAGAAGAAGCAGCAGGAGAAGCAGAAGAAGAAGAAGGAGAAGGAGCAAGAGAAGGATTAGGAGTAGGAGAAACATAAGGATAAGCAGAAGCAGAAAGAGAAGGAGAAGGAGAAGCAGGAGAAGCAGAAGAAGGACAAGCAGGAGAAGCGGAAGCAGAATGAAAAGCAGAAGAAGGAGAAATTGAAACAGAAGAAGATGCAGAAGGAGAAGCAGAAGCAGAAGTAGAAGCAGAAGAAGGAGAAGCACAAGGAGAAGCATAAGGAGAAACAGAAGGAGAAGCAGGAGAAGCAGCAGCAGGAGAAGCAGAATCAAAAGAAATAGAAGAAGGATAAGAAGCAGAAGCATAAAGAGAAGCAGAAACAGAAGGAGAACAGAAATAGAAGCAGATGATGAAGAAGCAGAACATGAAGCAGAAGGAGAAGCAGGAGAAGCAGAAGAAGCAGAATCTTGAGAAGAAGGAGAACCAGAAGGAGAAGCCGAAGCAGTAAGTGAAGCATATGCAGAAGGAGAAGCAGAAAGAGAAGCAGAAGAAACAGAAGAAGCAGAAGCAGTAGCAGAAGAAGCTGAAGATGCAGAAGCAGATAGAGAAGCAGAAGGAATAGCAGAATAACGACAAGGAGAAACAGAAGGAGAAGAAGAATGAGAAGCAGAAGGAGAAGCAGGAAAAACAGAAGAAGCAGAAACAGACGGAGAAGCAGAAGAAGGAGAAGCAGAAGCAGAAGAAGAAGCAGAAGGAAAAGCACAAGCAGAAGGAGATGCAGAAGGAGTAGCAGGAGAAGCAGAAGAAGCAGAAGCAGAAGGAGAAGAAGCAGAATCAGAAGAAGCAGAAGGAGAAGTAGAAAGAGAAGCCGACGAAGAGAAGCAGAACGAGAAGCAAGAGAAGCAGAAGAAGCACAGCGGGAGAAGCAGAAGAAGAAGAAACAGAAGAAATACAAGGAGCAGAAGAAGAAGGAGTAGCAGAAGCAGAAGGAGAAGCAGAAAGAGAAGCAGGAAAAGCAGAAGAAGCAGAAGCAGGAGAAGTAGAAGCAGAAGAAACAGGAGAAGGACAAGAAGCAGAAGCAGAAGTAGAAGGAGAAGCAGAAACAGAAGGAGAAGCAGAAAGAGAAGGAGGGGAAGCAGAAGAAGCAGAAGGAGGAGAACCAGAAGCATAAGAATCCGAAGAAGCAGAAGCAAAACCTGAAGCAGAAGGAGAAGCAGGAGAAGCAGAAGAAGCAGAATATGGAGAAGCAGAATGAGAAGCTGAAAGAGAAGCAGAAGCAGAAAGAGAATCAAAAGGAGAAGGAGAAGCGGAAGAAACAGAAGAAGCAGAAGCAGTAGCAGTTCCAGCAGAAGCAGAAGGAGAAGCAAAAGTAAAAGCAGAAGAACGAGAAGGAGAAGGAGAAACAGAAAGAGAAGCAGAAGGAGAAGCAGAAGAAGAAGAAGGAGAAGCAGAAGGAGAAACAGAAGCAAAAGAAGCAGCAGAAGGAGAAGCAGAAGCAGAAGAAGATGCAGAAGGAGAAGCAGGAGAAGCAGAAAAAGCAGAAGGAGAAGGAGAAGTAGGAGAAGGAGAAGGAAGAGCCGCAGAAGCAATAGGAGAAGCAGAAGAAGAAGCAGAAGCAGAATGAGAAGCAGAAAGAGAAGCAGTAGAAGAAGAAGAAGCAGGAAAAGCAGAAGCAGCAGAAAGAGAATAAGAATAAGAAGAAGAAGAAGAAGAAGAAGAAGAAGAAGAAGAAGAAGAAGAAGAAGAAGAAGAAGAAGAAGAAGAAGAAGAAGAAGAAGAAGAAGAAGAAG
>NW_012302508.1:0-3182 GCF_000151885.1 Dipodomys ordii | reverse complement strand
GAAGCAGTAGAAAAAGAATAAGCATAAGAAGAAGAATCAGAGAGAGAAGCAGAAGAAGGAGAAGGAGCAGCAGAAAGAGAAGTAGAAGGAGAATCAGAAGGAGAAGCAGAAGAAGGAGTAGGAGAAGGAGAAGAAGAAGCAGCAGGAGAAGCAGAAGCAGAAGAAGATGCAGAATGAGAAGCAGGAGAAGCAGAAGAAGCAGAAGCAGAAGGAGAAGCAGAAGTAGGAGAAGGAGAAGGAGAAGGAAGGGCAGCAGAAGCAATAGGAGAAGCAGAAGCAGAATGAGAAGCAGAAAGTGAAGCAGTAGAAGCAGAAGAAGCAGGAAAAGCAGAAGCAGAAGAAAGTGAAGAAGAAGAAGAAGAAGAATACAAGAAGAAGAAGAAGAAGAAGAAGAAGAAGAAGAAGAAGAAGAAGAAGAAGAAGAAGGAGAAGAGGAAGAAGAAGAAGAAGGAACAGCATAAGGAGAAGCATAAGGAGAAGCAGTAGAAGCAGAAGCAGGAGAAGCAGAAGCAGAAGAAAAAGAATAAGCAAAAGAAGCAGAAGCAGAAGCAGTGGGAGAAGCAGAAAAAGGAGAAGCAGAAAGAGGAGAAGAAGGAGAAGCAGAAGTAGAATCAGAAGAAACAGAAGAAGAAGAAGAAGAAGAAACAGAAGCAAAAGAAACAGAAGAAGGAGAAGAGCAGAAGAAGAAGCAGAAGGAGAAGAAGAGGCAGAAGGAGAAGCAGAAAGAGAAGCAGGAGAAGCAGAAGATGCAGGAGAAGCACAGGAAGAAGATGGAGAAGGCGAAAGAGAAGGATTAGGAGTAGGAGAAGCAAAAGGATAAGCAGAAGCAGAAAGAGTCGCAGAAGGAGAAGCAGCACGAGAAGTAGGAGAAGCAGAAGCAGGAGAAGCAGAAGAAACAGAAGACGCAGAAGCAGAATGAGCAGCAGAAGAAGAAATTGAAGCAGAAGCAGAAGGAGAAGCAGAAGCAGAAGGAGAAGCAGAAGAAGGAGAATGAGACGAAGAAAGAGAAGCAGAAAGAGAAGCAGAACGAGAAGCAGGAGAAGCAGAAGCAGGAGAAGCAGAAGCAGAAGAAACAGAAGGAGAAGAAGCAGCAGCAGAAGAAGAAGCAGAAACAGAAGGAAAAGCAGAAAGAGAAGCAGGAGAAGCAGAAGAAGCAGCAGCAGGAGAAGCAGAAGCAGAAGAAGCCGAAGAAGCAGAAGCAGAACCTGAAGCAGAAGGAGAAGCAGGAGAAGCAGAAGAAGCCGAATCTGGAGAAGCAGAAGGAGAAGCAGAAGCAGAAAGAAAAGCAAAAGCAGAAGGAGAAGCAGAAGGAGAAGCAGAAGAAACAGAAGAAGCAGAGGCAGTAGCAAAAGAAGCAGAAGATGCAGAAGCAGAAGGAGAAGCAGAAGTAAAAGCAGAAGAACGAGAAGGAGAAGGAGAAACAGAAGGAGAAGCAGAAAGAGAAGCAGAAGAAGAAGCAGTAGAAGGAAAAGAAGCAGGAGAAGCAGAAAGAGCAGCAGAAGGAGAAGCAGGAGATGCAGAAACAAGAGAAGCAGAACTAGAACAAACAGGAGAAGGACAAGAAGCAGAAGCAGAAGGAGAAGCAGAAACAGAAGGAGAAGCAGAAAGAGAAGGAGGGGAAGCAGAAGAAGCAGCAGCAGGAGAAGCAGAATCATAAGAATCCGAAGAAGCAGAAGCAGAACCTGAAGCAGAATGAGAAGCAGGAGAAGCAGAAGTAGCAGAATCTGGAGAAGCAGAATGAGAAGCTGAAGGAGAAGCAGAAGCGGAAAGAGAATCAAAAGCAGCAGGAGAAGCAGAAGAAACAGAAGAAGCAGAAGCAGTAGCAGTTGCAGCAGAAGCAGAAGGAAAAGCAGAAGAACGAGAAGGAGAAGGAAAAACAGAAGCAGAAGGAGAATCAGAAGGAGAAGCAGAAGAAGCAGAAGGAGAAGCAGAAGGAGAAACAGAAGCAGAAGAAGCAGAGAAGGAGAAGAAGAAGCAGAAGAAGATGCAGAAGGTGAAGCTGGAGAAGCAGAAGAACCAGACGCAGAAGAAGTAGAAATAGGAGAAGGAGAAGGAAGAGCAGCAGAAGCAATAGGAGAAGCATAAGCAGAAGCAGAATGAGAAGCAGAAAGAGAAGCAGTAGAAGCAGAAGAAGCAGGAAAAGCAGAAGCAGACGAAAGAGAAGAAGATGAACAAGAAGAAGAAGAAGAAGAAGAAGAAGAAGAAGAAGAAGAAGAAGAAGAAGAAGAAGAAGAAGAAGAAGCATAAGGAGAAGCGTAAGGAGAAGCAGTAGAAGCAGAAGAAGCAGAAGCAGGAGAAGCAGAAGCAGAAAAAAGAATAAGCAAAAGAAGCAGAAGCAGAAGCACTGGGAGAAGCAGAAGAATGAGAAGGAGCAGCAGAAGGAGAAGCAGAAGCAGAAAGAGAAGCAGAAACAGAAGGAGAACAAGAAGGAGAAGCAGGAGAATCAGAAGAAGCAGAAGTAGAAGCAGAAAGAGGAGAAGAAGGAGAAGCAGAAGTAGAATCAGATGAAACAGAAGAAGAAGAAGCAGAAGAAACAGAAGCAAAAGAAACAGAAGAAGGAGAAGAGCAGAAGCAGAAGCAGAAGGAGAAAGAGAAGCAGGAGAAATAGAAGAAGCAGAAGAAACAGGAGAAGCCGAAGAAGCAGAAGCAGAATCTGAAGCAGGAGAAACAGAAGAAGCACAATCTGAAGAAGAAGCAGAAGAAACAGAAATAGTACAATAAGGAGAAGCAGAAGCAGCAGGAAAAGCAGAAGAAGAAGAAGGAGAAGTCGAAATAGAAGGATTAGGAGTAGGAGAAGCAAAAGGATAAGCAGAAGCAGAAAGAGACGCAGAAGGAGAAGCAGCACGAGAAGTAGGAGAAGCAGGAGAAGCAGAAGAAGCAGAATCTGGAGAAGAAGGAGAACCAGAAGGAGAAGCAGAAGCAGAAAGAGAAGCAAAAGCAGAAGTATAAGCAGAAGGAGAGGCAGAAGAAACAGAAGAAGCAGAGGCAGTAGCAGAAGAAGCAGAAGATGCAGAAGCAGAAGGAGAAGCACAAGGAAAAGCAGAAGAACGGGAAGGAGAAGGAGAAACAGAAGGAGAAGCAGAAAGAGAAGCAGAAGAAGGAGCAGGAGACGGAAAAGCAGCAGGAGAAGCAGAAAGAGCAGCAGAAGGAGAAGCAGGAGATACAGAAACAGGAGAAGCAGA
>NW_012302507.1:0-3183 GCF_000151885.1 Dipodomys ordii | reverse complement strand
GAGCAGGAGAAGCAGAAGCAGGAGAGCAGATCAGAGAAATAGAAGAAGGAGAAGAAGCAGAAGCAGAAAGAGAAGCAGAAACAGAAGGAGAAGAAGAAAAGAAGCAGAAGAAGCCGAAGAAGCAAAAGCAGAACTAAAGCAGAAGGAGAAGCAGGAGAAGCTGAGAAGCAGAATCTGGAGAAGAAGAAGGAGAACCAGAAGGAGAAGCAGAAGCAGAAAGAGAAGCAAAAGCAGAAGGAGAAGCAGAAGAAACAGAAGAAGCAGAATCAGTAGCAGAAGAAGCTGAAGATGCAGAAGCAGAAAGAGAAGCAGAAGGAATAGCAGAAGAACGAGAAGGAGAAATAGAAGGAGAAGCAGAAGGAGAAGCAGGAAAAGCAGAAGAAACAGAAGCAGACGGAGAAGCAGAAGAAGGAGAAGGAGAAGCCTGAGCAAAAGAAGAAGCAGAAGGAAAAGCACAAGCAGAAGGTGATGCAGAAGGAGAAGCAGGAAATGCAGAAGACGCAGAAGCAGAAGGAGAAGAAGAAGGAGAAGAATCAGAGTCAGAAGAAGGAGAAGCAGAAATAGAAAGAGTAGCCGACGAAGAGAAGCAGAACGAGAAGCAGGAGAAGCAGAAGAAGCACAAGCGGGAGAAGCAGAAGTAGAAGAAACAGAAGAAGGAGAAGGAGCAGAACCAGAAGGAGAAGCAGAAGGAGAAGCAGAAAGAGAAGCAGGAAAAGCAGAAGAAGCAGAAGCAGGAGAAGCAGAAGGAGAAGAAACAGGAGAAGGACAAGAAGCAGAAAGAGAAGCAGTAGAAGCAGAAGAGGCAGGAAAAGCAGAAGCAGAAGAAAGAGAAGAAGAAGAAGACGAAGAAGAAGAAGAAAAAGAAGCAGCAGCATAAGGAGAAGCATAAGGAGAAGCATAAGGAGAAGTATAAGGAGAAGCAGTAGAAGGAGAAGAAGCAGAAGCAGGAGAAGCTGAAGCAGAAGAAAATGAATAAGATAAAGAAGCAGAAGCAGAAGCAGTGAGAGAAGCAGAAGAAGGAGAAGGAGAAGGAGCAGCAGAAGGAGAAGCAGAAGCAGAAAGAGAAGCAGAAACAGAAGGAGAACAAGAAGGAGAAGCAGGAGAATCAGAAGAAGCAGAAAGAGAAGGAGAAGAAGGAGAAGCAGAAGTAGAATCCGAAGAAACAGAAGAAGAAGAAGCAGAAGAAACAGAAGCAAAAGAAACAGAGGAAGGAGAAGAGCAGAAGCAGAAGCAGAAGGAGAAGCAGAAGCAGAAGGAGAAGCAGAAAGAGAAGCAGGAGAAGCAGAAGAAGCAGAAGAAGCAGAAGCAGAAGAAACAGGAGAAGCCGAAGAAGCAGAAGCAGAATCTGAAGCAGAAGGAGAAACAGAAGAAGCACAATCTGAAGCAGAAGCAGAAGAAACAGAAATAGTAGAATAAGCAGAAGCAGAAGCACCAGGACAAGCAGAAGAAGAAGAAGGAGAAGGCGAAAGAGAAGGATTAGGAGTAGGAGAAGCAAAAGGATAAGCAGAAGCAGAAAGAGACGCAGAAGGAGAAGCAGCAAGACAAGTAGGAGAAGCAGGAGAAGCAGAAGCAGGAGAAGCACAAGAAACAGAAGACGCAGAAGCAGAATGAGAAGTAGAAGGAGAAATTGAAGCAGAAGCAAAAGGAGAAGCAGAAGGAAAAGGAGAAGCAGAAGAAGGAGAAGGAGAAGGAGAAACTGAAAGAGAAGCAGAAAGGGAAGCAGAACGAGAAGCAGGAGAAGCAGAAGCAGGAGAAGCAGAAGCAGAAGAAACAGAAGAAGGAGAAGAAGCAGAAGCAGAAGGAGAAGCAGAAACAGAAGGAAAAGCAGAAAGAGAAGCAGAAGAAGCAGCAGCACGAGAAGCAGAAGAAGCAGAAGCCGAAGAAAGAGAAGCAGAATCTGACGCAGAAGGAGAAACAGAAGAAGCACAATCTGAAGCAGAAGCAGAAGAAACAGAAATAGTAGAATAAGCAGAAGCAGAAGCACCATGAGAAGCAGGAAAAGCAGAAGGAGAAGGCGAAAGAGAAGGATTAGGAGTAGGAGAAGCAAAAGGATAAGCAGAAGCAGAAAGAGACGCAGAAGGAGAAGCAGCACGAGAAGTAGGAGAAGCAGGAGAAGCAGAAGAAACAGAAGACGCAGAAGCAGAATGAGAATCAGAAGGAGAAATTGAAGCAGAAGCAGAAACAGAAGGAGAAGCAGAAGCAGAAGGAGAAGCAGAAGGAGAAGGAGAAGGAGAAGCAGAAAAAGAAGCAGAACGAGAAGCAGGAGAAGCAGAAACAGAAAAAACAGAAGAAGGAGAAGAAGCAGAAGCAGAAGGAGAAGCAGAAACAGAAGGAAAACCAGAAAGAGAAGCAGGAGAAGCAGAAGAAGCAGCAGCAGGAGAAGCAGAAGCAGAAGAAGCCGAAGAAGCAGAAGCAGAACCTGAAGCAGAAGGAGAAGCAGGAGAAGCAGAAGAAGCAGAATCTGGAGAAGCAGAAGGAGAAGCAGAAGCAGAAAGAGAAGCAAAAGCAGAAGGAGAGCAGGAGGAGAAGCAGAAGAAACAGAAGAAGCAGAGGCAGTAGCAGAAGAAGCAGAAGAGGCATGAAGCAGGAGGAGAAGCAGAAGGAAAAGCAGAAGAACGAGAAGGAGAAGGAGAAACAGAAGGAGAAGCAGAAAGAGAAGCAGAAGAAGGAGCAGGAGAAGGAAAAGCAGCAGAAGAAGCAGAAATTGCAGCAGAAGGAGAAGCAGGAGATGCAGAATCAGGAGAAGCAGAAGCAGAAGAAACAGGAGAAGGACAAGAAGCAGAAGCAGAAGGAGAAGCAGAAACAGAAGGAGAAGCAGAAAGAGAAGGAGGGGAAGCAGAAGAAGCAGAAGCAGGAGAAGCAGAAGCATAAGAATCCGAAGAAGCAGAAGCAGAACCTGAAGCAGAAGGAGAAGCAGAATCTGCAAAAGCAGAAGGAGAAGCAGAAGGAGAAGCAGAAGCAGAAAGAGAATCAAAAGCAGAAGGAGAAGCAGAAGAATCAGAAGAAGTAGAAGCAGTAGCCGTTGTAGCAGAAGCAGAAGCAGAAGGAAAAGCTAGAAGAACTAGAGAAGGAAAAACAGAAGGAGAAGTAGAAGGAGAAGTAGAAAGAGAAGTAGGTAAAGTAGAAGAAGAAGAAGTACAAGGAGAATCAGAAGGAGAAGCAGTAGAAGGAGAAGGAGAAGCA
>NW_012302506.1:0-3183 GCF_000151885.1 Dipodomys ordii | reverse complement strand
AGAAGAAGAAGAAGAAGAAGAAGAAGAAGAAGAAGAAGAAGAAGAAGAAGGAGGAGGAGGAGGAGGAGGAGGAGGAGGAGGAGAAGGAGGAGCAAAAGGAGAAGCAGTAGAAGCAGAAGAAGCAGAAGCAGAGAAGCAGAAGCAGAAGAAAAAGTATAAGCAAAAGAAGCAGAATCAGAGGGAGAAGCAGAAGAAGGAGAAGGAGCAGAAGGAGAAGGAGAAGCAGAAGGAGAATCAGAAGGAGAAGCAGAAGAAGGAGAAGCAGAAGCAGAATAAGCAGCAGAAGGAGAAGCAGAAGCAGAAGAAGATGCAGAAGGAGAAGCAGGAGAAGCAGAAGAAGCAGAAGCAGAAGGAGAAACAGAAGTAGGAGAAGGAGAAGGAGAAGGAGGGGCAGCAGAAGCAATAGGAGAAGCAGAAGGAGAAGCAGAAGCAGAATGAGAAGCAAAAAGAGAAGCAGTAGAAGCAGAAAAACCAGGAGAAGCAGAAGAAAGAGAAGAAGAAGAAGAAGAAGAAGAAGAAGAAGAAGAAGAAGAAGAAGAAGAAGAAGAAGAAGAAGAAGAAGGAGAAGCTTAAGGAGAACCATAAGGAAAAGCATAATTAGAAGCATAAGGAGAAGCAGTAGATGCAGGAGAAGCAGAAGAAATAGAATAAGCAAAAGAAACAGAAGCAGAAGCAGTGGGAGAACAGAAGAAGGAGAAGGAGAAGGAGCAGCAGAAGGAGAAGCAGAAGCAGAAAGAGAAGCAGAAACAGAAGGAGAACAAAAGGAGAAGCAGGAGAATCAGAAGAATCAGAAGTAGAACAGAAAGAGAAGTAGGAGAAGCAGAGTAGAATCAGAAGAACAGAGAGAGAGAGAGAGAGAGAGAGAGAGAGAGAGAGAGAGAGAGAGAGAGAGAGAGAGAGAGAGAGCAGAGAGCAGAAGGAGAGCAGAAGAAGTAGAAGAATAAGAAGAAGAAGAATAAGAAGAAGAAGAAGAAGAAGAAGGAGAAGGAGAAGAAGAAGAAGAAGAAGAAGAAGAAGAAGAAGAAGAAGAAGAAGAAGAAGAAGAAGAAGAAGAAGAAGAAGAAGGAGAAGCAGAAGGAGAAGCAGAAGGAGAAGCAGAAGGAGAAGCAGGAGAAGCAGAAGAAGCAGAATCTGGAGAAGAAGAAGGAGAACCAGAAGGAGAAGCAGAAGCAGAAAGAGAATCAAAAGCAGAAGGAGAAGCAGAAGAAACAGAAGAAGTAGAAGCAGTAGCAGTTGTAGCAGAAGCAGTAGGAAAAGCAGAAGGAAAAGCAGAAGAACAAGAAGGAGAAGGAGAAACAGAAGGAGAAGCAGAAGGAGAAGCCGAAAGAGAAGCAGGTAAAGCAGAAGAAGAAGCAGAAGGAAAACCAGAAGGAGCAGCAGAAGAAGGAGAAGGAGAAGCAGAAGCAGAAGAAGATGCAGAAGGAGAAGCAGAAGAAGCAGAAGCAGAAGGAGAAGCAGGAAAAGCAGAAGAAGCAGAAGCAAAAGGAGAAGCAAAAGAAGGAGAAGGAGAAGCAGAGGCAGAAGAAGAAGCATAAGGACAAGCACAAGCAGAAGGAGATGCAGAAGGAGAAGCAGGAGAAGCAGAAAAAGCAGAAGCTGAAGGAGAAGTAGAAGTAGGAGAAGGAGAAGGAGGAGAAGCAGAAGCAGAAGTAGA
This sequence comes from Dipodomys ordii, assembly GCF_000151885.1. NCBI lineage: Eukaryota > Metazoa > Chordata > Mammalia > Rodentia > Heteromyidae > Dipodomys > Dipodomys ordii. The sequence continues at coordinate 1,529 of NW_012302506.1, read as the reverse complement.
AGCAGAAGCAGAATGAGAAGCAGAAAGAGAAGCAGGAGGAGGACAAGAAGCAGAAGCAGGAGAAGCCGAAAGAGAAGAAGCAGAAACAGAAGCAGAAGGAGAAGCAGAAGCAGAAGGAGAAGCAGCAGAAGAAGTAGAACCAGAAATTCAGCCACGAGAAACAGAAGAAGCAGAAGCAGAAGGAGAAGCAAAAAGAGAAGCAGAAGGAGAAGTAGAAAAAGCAGCAGAAGAAGCAGAAAAACAAGCAGGAGAAGCAGAAGCAGAAAGAGAAGTAGAAGCAGAAGAAGCAGAAGAAGAAGCAGTAGAAGCATAAGGAGCAGAAGCAGGAGAAGCAGAACCAGAAGAAAAAGAAGAAGCATAAGAAGCAGAAGCAGAGGGAGAAACAGGAGAAGGAGAAGGAGCAGCAGAAGGTGAAGCAGAAGGAGATGCAGAAGCAGAAAGAGAAGCAGAAATAGAAGACGAAGAAGGAGAAGTTGGAGAATCAGAAGAAGCAGAAGCAGAAAGAGAAGCAGAAGAAGGAGAAGGAGAAACAGAAGGAGAAGGACAAGCAGGAGAAGCAGAAGAAGCAGAAGCGGGAGAAGCAGAAGAAGAAGAAGAAGAAACAGAAGAAGGAGAAGGAGCAGAAGGAAAAGCAGAAGCAGAAGGAGAAGCAGAAAGAGAAGCAGAAGAAGCAGAAGAAGCAGTAGCAGGTGAAGCAGAAGCAGAAGAAACAGAAGAAGCCGAAGAATCAGAAGGAGAACATAAAGCAGATGGAGAAGCAGAAGCATCAGAAGCTGGAAAAGTAGAAGCAGAAGAAACCGAACAAGCAGAAGAAGCAGAAGCAGAACGAGAAGCAGAAGAAGAAGGAGAAAGAGAAGGATTAGGAGTAGGAGGAGCAGAAGCAGAATAAGAAGCAGAAAGAGAAGCAGAAGAAGAAGCAGAAGGAGAAACAGAAGAAGCAGAAGCAGGAGAAGCAGAAGCAGAATGAGAAGCACAAGAAGGAGAAATTGAAGGAGAAGGAGACGGAGAAGCAGAAGGAGAAGTAGCAGAAACAGAAGAAGAAGAAGCAGGAGACGCAGAAACAGAAGAAGCAGAAGGAGAAGAGCAGAAGCAGAAGGAGAAGCAGAAGGAGAAGCAGAAGAAGCAGAAGCTGAAGCAGAAGAAGAAGAAACAGAAAAAGCAGAAGAAGCAGAAGAAGAAGCAGCAGGAGAAGCAGAAGAAGAAGAAGGAGAAGGAGAAAGAGAAGGATTAGGAGTAGGAGAAACAGAAGGATAAGCAGAAGCAGAAAGAGAAGGAGAATGAGAAGGAGAAGCAGAAGAAGCAGAAGCAGGAGAAGCAGATGCAGAAGAAACATAGGAAGGAGAAGAAGCAGAATGAGAAGCAGGAGAAGCAGAAACAGATTGAAATGCATATATGAGTATGCTTGAGATGCTGATGTATTCATCAGCCTGGAGAAGCAGAAGCAGAAGTAGTCTGATGATGCAGAATTCAGATCCCTGAAGCAGATGGAGAAGCTTGGAGTATGCAGAGAAGCAGAATTCTGGAGAAGC
>NW_012302505.1:0-3183 GCF_000151885.1 Dipodomys ordii | reverse complement strand
GACAAAGTGGGGGACAGAGTGGGGACACAGCAGGACACAGTGGGGGACACAGCGAGGACACAGCGAGGGACACAGCGGTGACACAGTGGGACACAGCGTGGGACACAGCGAAGACACAGCGGGACACAGCGGGATACAGCGTGGGACAAAGCGGGAGACAGCGGGGAACACAGCGAGGACACAGCGGGGGACACAGCGAGGACACATTGGGGCACAGCGGGGACACAGTGGGACTCAGCAGGGGACACAGCAGTACACAAAAGGGACACAGCGAGACACAGCAGGGTACACTGCTGGGGACACAACGGGACACAGCTGGGGACACAGCGAGGACACTGCGGGCCACTGCGGGAGACACAGGGGGTACAAAGAGGGACACAGCCGGGGACACAGCGAGGACACAGCGGGACACTGCGGGAACACAGCAGAACTCAGCGGGGGACACAGCGGGATACAGTGGGACACAGCGGGGACACAGCAGGGACACAGAGGAGGACACAGTGGGACAGAGCAGGGGATACAGCAGGGGACACAGAGGGACACAGCGGGGGACAGAGGAGTGACACAGCGGGACACAGCGGGGGACACAGCAAGGATACATTGGGACACAGCAGGGACACAGCGGGACTCAGCGGGGAACAAAGCAGTTCACAGCGGGACACAGCGAGATACAGCGGGGGACACAGTAAGACAGAGCAGGGGACACAGCAGAGGACACAGCGGGACACAGCGGGACACAGCGGGGGACACAGGGGGGACAGAGTAGGACACAGCGGGGGACACAGCGAGGACACATTGGGACACAGCGGGGACACAGCACGATTCAGCGGGGGACACAGCAGTACACAGCAGGATACAGCAGGGCACAGCAGGGACACAGCGGGGGACAGAGCGGGACACAGCGGGACACAGCGGGGGACACAGCGGGACACAGCGGGGTCACAGAGGGGTACACAGTGGAACATAGCGGGGTACAAAGCAGGACACAGAGGGGTACACAGCGAGGACACTGCGGAACACTGCGGGAGACACAGCGACGACATACCGGGACACTGCGGAACACAGCGGGACACAGCAGGGACACAGCAGAGGACACAGCGGGACACAGCGGGGAACACAGCGGGACACAGCAGGGGACACTGGGGGACAAAGTGGGACACAGCAGGGACACAGCGGGACTCAGCATGGTCACAGCGGGACACAGCGGGACACAGCGGAACACAGCGGGACACAGCGGCAACACAGCAGGGGAAACAGCGGAACACAGCGGGGGACAAAGCGCGACACAGAGGGGGACAGATCTAGGGACACAGCGGGACACAGCGGGGTACACATCGGGACACAGCGGGGACATAGCGGGAGGCACAGCGGGACACAGCGGGACACAGCGGGGACAAAGCGGAGGACCAGGGGGAGACATAGAGGGACACAGCGGGGGACACAGCGAGGACAAATCGGGACACAGTCGGGACACAGCAAGACTCAGCGGGGGACACAGCGGGGGACAAAGCGGGACACAGCAGGGGACACAGCGACGACACAGCGGGACACAGCGGGGGACACAGCGGGGAAGAGAGCGGGACACAGCGGGACACAGCGGGGACACAGCAGTGGACACAGCGGGACACAGCGGGGGACACAGGGGGGACACAGCGAGACACAGCGGGGGACACAGCGAGGACACATTGGGACACAGCGGGGACACAGCGTGACTCAGCGGGGGACACAGCAGTTCACAGCGGAACACAACGTGACACAACGGGGGACACAGTGAGACAGAGCAGGGGACACAGCAGAGGACACAGAGGGACACAGCGGGACACAGCGGGGGACACAGGGGGGACACAGCGGGACTCAGCGGGGGACACAGCAGTACACAGCGGGACACAGCGGGACACAGCGGGGCACAGCAGGAACACAGAGGGGGACAGAGCGGGACACAGCGGGACACAGCGGGGGACACAGCGGAACATAGCGGGGGACACAGAGGGGTACACAGTGGGACACAGCGGGGGACAAAGCAGGACACAGCGGGGGACATAGCGAGGACACTGCGGGACACTGAGGGAGACACAGCGACGACCCAGCGGGACAATGCAGAACACAGCGGGTCACAGCAAATACACAGCAGGGGGCCCAGCGGGACACAGCGGGGGACACGGTGGGACACAGCAGGGGACACGGAGGGACAAAGCGGGACTAAATGGGGGACACAGCGACGACAAAACGGGACACAGCGGGAACACAGCGGGACTCAGCAGGGTCACAGCGGGACACAGCGGGACACAGCGGGGGACACAGCGTGACACAGCGTGGGACACAGTGGGTACAAAGCGGGACACAGCAGGGGACACAGCAAGGACACAGAGGGACACAGCGGGGACACAGAGGGACTCATCGGGGGACACAGCGGGACACAGCGGGACACAGCGGGGACACAGCAGGGACACAGCGGGGGACACAGTGGGACAGAGCAGGGGATACAGCAGGGGACACAGAGGGACACAGCGGGACACAGCGGGGGAAACAGGGGAGACAAAGCGAGACACAGCGGGGGACACAGCGAGGACACAGCGGGACACAGCGGGGACACAGCAGTAGACACATCGGGACACAGCGGGGGACACAGCGAAACACAGCGGGGAACACAGAGAGGACACAGCGGGACCCAGGGGGACACAGCGTTGATACAGCGGGGACACAGTGGGACACAGCGTGGTACACAGATGGGGACACAACGGGACACAGCGGGGGACACAATGAGGACACAGCGGGACACAGCGGGGGACACAGCGGGACACAGCGGGGGACACAGAGGGGTACACAGGGGGACACAGCAGGGGACAAAGCAGGACACAGCGGGGACACAGCGAGGACACTGCGGGACACTGCGGGAGACACAGCGACGACACAGCGGGACACTGCGGAACACAGCGGGACACAGCAGGGACACAGCAGGGCACACAGCGGGACACAGCGGGGGACACAGCGGGACACAGCAGGGGACACAGAGGGACAAAGCGGGACACAGCGGGGACACAGCGGGACTCAGCAGGTCACAGCGGGACACAGCGGGACACAGCGGGACACAGCGTTACACAGCGGGGACACAGCGGGGGACACAGCGGGACACAGCGGGGGGACACAGCGGGACCCAGTGTGGGACACAGGGGTACAAAGCGG
>NW_012302504.1:0-3183 GCF_000151885.1 Dipodomys ordii | reverse complement strand
GCAGAAGCAATAGCAGTTGCACGCAGAAGGAGAAGCAGAAGGAAAAGCAGGAGAACAAGAAGGAGAAACAGAAGCAGAAGGAGAAGGAGAATCAGAAGGAGAAGCAGAAGAAGCAGAAGGAGAAGCAGAAGGAGAAACAGAAGCAGAAGAAGCAGCAGAAGGAGAAGCAGAAGCAGAAGAAGATGCATAAGGAGAAGCAGGAGACGGAGAAGAAGCAGAAACAGAAGAAGTAGAAGTAGGAGAAGGAGAAGGAAGAGCCGCAGAAGCAATAGTAGAAGCAGAAGGAGAAGCAGAAGCAGAATGAGAAGAAGAAAGAGAAGGAGTAGAAGCAGAAGAAGCAGGAAAAGAAGAAGCAGAATAAAGAGAAGAAGAAGGAGAAGGAGAAGGAGAAGGAGAAGAAGAAGAAGAAGAAGAAGAAGAAGAAGAAGAAGAAGAAGAAGAAGAAGAAGAAGAAGAAGAAGAAGAAGAAGAAGAAGAAGAAGAAGAAGAAGAAGAAGAAGAAGAAGAAGAAGGAGAAGCATAAGGAGAAGAAGTAGGAGAAGAAGTAGAAGCAGAAGCAGGAGAAGCAGAAGCAGAAGAAAAGGATAAGCATAAGAAGCAGAATCAGAGGGAGAAGCAGAAGAAGGACAAGGAGCAGCAGAAGGAGAAGCAGAAGGAGAAGCAGAAGAAGGAGAAGCCGAAGCAGAAGAAGAAGAAGAAGCAGAAGAAGATGCAGAAGGAGAAGCAGGAGAAGCAGAAGAAGCAGAAGGAGAAGGAGAAGCAGATGTAGGAGAAGGAGAAGGAGAAGGAAGGGCAGCAGAATCAATAGGAGAAGCAGAAGGAGAAGGAGAAGCAGAATGAGAAGCAGAAAGAGAAGCAGTAGAAGCAGAAGAAGCAGGAAAAGCATAAGCAGAAGAAAGAGAAGAAGAAGACGAAGGAGAAGAACAAGAAGAAGAAGAAGAAGAAGAAGAAGAAGAAGAAGAAGAAGAAGAAGAAGAAGAAGAAGAAGAAGAAGAAGAAGAAGAAGAAGAAGAAGAAGCATAAGGAGAAGCATAAGGAGAAGCAGTAGAAGCAGAAGCAGCAGAAGCAGGAGAAGCAGAAGCAGAAGAAAAAGAATAAGCAAAAGAAGCAGAAGCAGAAGCATTGGGAGAAGCAGAAGAAGGAGAAGGAGAAGGAGGAGCAGAAGGAGAAGCAGAAGCAGAAACAGAAGGAGAACAAGAAGGAGAAGCAGGAGAATCAGAAGAACCAGAAGAGGAAGCAGAAAGAGGAGAAGAAGGAGAAGCAGAAGTAGAATCAGAAGAAACAGAAGAAGAAGCAGAAGAAACAGAAGCAAAAGAAACAGAAGAAGGAGAAGAGCAGAAGCAGAAGCAGCAGGAGAAGCAGAAGCGAAGGAGAAGCAGAAAGAGAAGCAGGAGAAGCAGAAGCAGGAGAAGCAGAAGCAGAAGAAACAGGAGAAGCTGAAGAAGCAGAAGCAGAATCTGAAGCAGAAGGAGAAACAGAAGAAGCACAATCTGAAGCAGAAGCAGAAGAAACAGTAATAGTATAATAATCAGAAGCAGAAACAGCAAGAGAAGCAGAAGAAGAAGAAGTCGGAGAAGGCGAGAGAGAAGGATTAGGAGTAGGAGAAGCAAAAGGATAAGCAGAAGCAGAAAGAGACGCAGAAGGAAAAGCAGCACGAGAAGTAGGAGAAGGAGGAGAAGCAGAAGCAGGAGAAGCAGAAGAAACAGAAGACGCAGAAGCAGAATGAGAAGCAGAAGGAGAAATTGAAGCAGAAGCAGAAGGAGAAGCAGAAGCAAAAGGAGAAGCAGAAGAAGAGAAGGAGAAGCAGGACGAGAAGCAGGAGAAGCAGAAACAGGAGAAGCAGAAGCAGAAGAAACAGAAGAAGGAGAAGAAGCAGAAGCAGAAGGAGAAGCAGAAACAGAAGGAAAAGCAAAAAGAGAAGCAGGAGAAGCAGAAGAAGCAGCAGCAGGAGAAGCAGAAGCAGAAGAAGCCGAAGAAGCAGAAGCAGAACCTGAAGCAGAAGGAGAAGCAGGAGAAGCAGAAGAAGCAGAATCTGGAGAAGCAGAAGGAGAAGCAGAAGCAGAAAGAGAAGCAAAAGCAGAAGGAGAAGCAGAAGAAACAGAGGAAGCAGAGGCAGTAGCAGAAGAAGCAGAAGATGCAGAAGCAGAAGGAGAAGCATAAGGAAAAGCAGAAGAACGAGAAGGAGAAGGAGAAGGAGAAACAGAAGGAGAAGCAGAAAGAGAAGCAGAAGAAGGAGCAGGAGAAGGAAAAGCAGCAGGAGAAGCAGAAAGAGCAGCAGAAGGAGAAGCAGGAGAAGCAGAAACAGGAGAAGCAGAAGCAGAAGAAACAGGAGAAGGACAAGAAGCAGAAGCAGAAGGAGAAGCAGAAACAGAAGGAGAAGCAGAAAGAGAAGGAGGGGAAGCAGAAGAAGCAGAAGCAGGAGAAGCAGAAGCATAAGAATCCGAAGAAGCAGAAGCAGAACCTGAAGCAGAAGGAGAAGCAGAAGAAACAGAAGAAGTAGAAGCAGTAGCAGTTGTAGCAGAAGCAGAACGAAAAGCAGAAGAACAAGATGGAGAAGGAGAAACAGAAGGAGCAGCAGAAGGAGAAGCAGAAAGAGAAGCAGGTAAAGCAGAAGAAGAAGAAGCAGAAGGAGAATCAGAAGGAGAAGCAGAAGAAGAAGAAGGAGAAGCAGAAGAAGATGCAGAAGGAGAAGCAGAAGAAGCAGAAGCAGAAGGAGAAGAAGGGAAAGCAGAAGAAGCAGAAGCAGAAGGAGAAGGAGAAGCAGAAGCAGAAGCAGAAGAAGAAGCATAAGGACAAACACAAGCAGAAGGAGATGCAGAATGAGAAGCAGGAGAAAGAGAAGAAGCAGAAGCTGAAGGAGAAGCAGAAGTAGGAGAAGGAGAAGGAGGAGAAGCAGAAGCAGAAGGAGAAGCAGAAGCGGAATGAGAAGCAGAAACAGAAGCAGGAGAAGCACAAGAAAAAGAAGCAGGAGAAGCCGAAAGAGAAGAAGCAGAAGAAGCAGAAACAGAAGCAGAAGTAGAAGCAGAAGCAGAAGGAGAAGCAGCAGAACAAGTAGAACCAGAAATTCAGGCAGGAGAAACAGAAGAAGCAGAAGCAGCAGCAGAAGGAGAAGCAAAAAGAGAAGCAGAAGAAGAAGAACCAGCAAAAGGAGAAGCAGCAGAAGAAGCAGAAAAACAAGCAGGA
>NW_012302503.1:0-3183 GCF_000151885.1 Dipodomys ordii | reverse complement strand
CTTCTTCTTCTTCTTCTTCTTCTTCTTCTTCTTCTTCTTCTTCTTCTTCTTCTTCTTCTTCTTCTTCTTCTTCTTCTTCTTCTTTTTCTTCTTCTTCTTCTCTTTCTGCTGCTTCTGCTTTTCCTGCTTCTTCTTCTTCTACTGCTTCTTTTTCTGCTTCTCATTCTGCTTCTGCTTCTCCTTCTGCTTCTCCTATTGCTTCTGCGGCTCTTCCTTCTCCTTCTCCTACTTCTCCTTCTCCTTCTGCTTCTTCTGCTTCTCCTGCTTCTCCTTCTGCATCTTCTTCTGCTTCTCCTTCTGCTGCTTCTTCTGCTTCTGTTTCTCCTTCTGCTTCTCCTTCTGCTTCTTCTGCTTCTCCTTCTGCTTCTCCTTCTGTTTCTCCTTCTCCTTCTCGTTCTTCTGCTTTTACTTTTGCTTCTCCTCTGCTTCTGCTGCAACTGCTACTGCTTCTGCTTCTTCTGTTTCTTCCGCTTCTCCTTCTCCTTTTGATTCTCTCTCTGCTTCTGCTTCTCCTTCAGCTTCTCATTCTGCTCCTCCCGATTCTGCTTTTTCTGCTTCTCCTGCTTCTCCTTCTGCTTCAGGTTCTGCTTCTGCTTCTTCGGATTCTTATGCTTCTGGTTCTCCTGCTTCTGCTTCTTCTGCTTCCCCTCCTTCTCTTTCTGCTTCTCCTTCTGATTCTGCTTCTCCTTCTGCTTCTGCTTCTTGTCCTTCTCCTGTTTCTTCTGCTTCTGCTTGTCCTGCTTCTGCTTCTTCTGCTTTTCCTGCTTCTCTTTCTGCTTCTCCTTCTGCTTCTGCTCCTCCTTCTGCTTCTGCTCCTTCTATTTCTTCTGTTTCTTCTTCTTCTGCTTCTCCCGCTCTGCTTCTTCTGCTTTCCTGCTTCTCGTTCTGCTTCTCTTCGTCGGCTTCTCTTTCTACTTCTGCTTCTGCTTCTTCTGATTCTGCTTCTTCTACTTCTTCTCTCCTTCTGCTTCTGCTTCTTCTGCTTCTCCTGCTTCTCCTTCTGCATCTCCTTCTGCTTGTGCTTTTCGTCTGCTTCTTCTTCTGCTTCTGCTTCTCCTTCTCCTTCTTCTGCTTCTCCGTCTGATTCTGCTTCTTCTGCCTTTCCTGATTCTCCTTCTGCTTCTCCTTCTTCTTCTCCTTCTGTTTCTCCTTCTCGTTCTTCTGCTATTCCTTCTGCTTCTCTTTCTGCTTCTGCATCTTCAGCTTCTTCTGCTACTGCTTCTGCTTCTTCTGTTTCTTCTGCTTCTCCTTCTGCTTTTGCTTCTCTTTCTGCTTCTGCTTCTCCTTCTGGTTCTCCTTCTTCTTCTCCAGATTCTGCTTCTTCTGCTTCTCCTTCCGCTTCAGTTTCTGCTTCTGCTTCTTCGGCTTCTTCTGCTTCTATTTCTGCTTCTCCTTCGGTTTCTGCTTCTCTTTCTGCTTCTGCTTCTTCTCCTTCTTCTATTTCTTCTGCTTCTCCTGCTTCTGCTTCTCCTGCTTCTCCTTCTGTTTCTCTTTATTCTTATTCTTCTGCTTCTCCTTCTCCTTCTTCTGCTTCTCCTTCTGCTTCTGCTTCTGCTTCTCCTTCTGCATCCCCTTCTGTTTCAATTTCTCCTTCTTCTGTTTTTCATTCTGCTTCTGCTTCTCCTGCTTCTGCTTCTTCTGCTTCTCCTGCTTCTCCTTCTCCTTCTCCTTCTCTTTCTGCTTCTGCTTATCCGTCTGTTTCTCCTACTCCTAATCCTTCTCTTTCTCCTTCTCCTTCTTCTTCTTCTGCTTTTCCTGCTTCTTTTTCTTCTGCTTCTTCTGCTTTTTCTGCTTTTTCAGTTTCTTCTGCTTCAGCTTCTGCTTCTTCTGCTTCTCCTTCTGCTTCTGTTTCTCCTTCTGCTTCTGCTCTTCTCCTTCTTCTGTTTCTTCTGCTTCTGCTTCTCCTGCTTCTCCTTCTTCTGCTACTCCTACTTCTCCTTCTGCTTCTCCGTCTCATTCTCCTTCTCCTTCAATTTCTCCTTCTTGTGCTGCTCATTCTGCTTCTGCTTCTGCTTCTCCTGCTTCTGCTTCTTCTGTTTCTCTTTCTGCTTCTCCTTCTGCTTCTCTTTCTGCTTCTAATTCTGCTTCTGCTCCTTCTACTCCTAATCCTTCTCTTTCTCCTTCTTATTCTTCTGCTTCTCGTTCTGCTTCTGCTTCTTCTGCTTGTTCTGTATCTTCTGCTTCTGCTTTTCCAGCTTCTGATGCTTCTGCTTCTCCTTCTGCTTCAGGTTCTCCTTCTGCTTCTTCAGCTTCTTCTGTTTCTTCTGCTTCTGCTTCTCCTGCAACTGCTTCTTCTGCTTCTGTTTCTATTTCTGCTTCTCCTTCTGCTTCTGCTTCTCCTTCTGCTCCTTCTCCTTCTTCTGTTTCTTCTTCTTCTTCTTCTTCTGCTTCTCCCGCTTCTGCTTCTTCTGCTTCTCCTGATTGTCCTTCTCCTTCTGCTTCTCCTTCTCCCTCTTCTGCTTCTCTTTCTGCTTCTGCTTCTTCTGATTCTCAAACTTCTCCTTCTGTTTCTGCTTCTCTTTCTGCTTCTGCATCTCCTTCTGCTGCACCTTCTGCTGCTCCTTCTCCTTCTTCTGTTTCTCCCTCTGCTTCTATTTCTGCTTCTTATGCTTCTTCTTTTCCTTCTGCTTCTGCTTCTCCTGCTTCTGCTTCTTATGCTTCTACTGCTTCTTCTTCTGGTTCTGCTTCTTCTGCTTCTAATTCTCTTTCTGGTTCTGCTACTCCTGCTTGTTTTTCTGCTTCTTCTGCTGCTTCTCCTTCTGTTGCTTCTTTTACTACTCCTTGTGCTTCTCTTTTTGCTTCTCCTTCTGCTTCTGCTTCTGCTTCTTCTGTTTCTCCTGCCTGAATTTCTGGTTCTACTTCTTCTGCTGCTTCTCCTTCTGCTTCTGCTTCTCGTTCTGCTAATGTTTCTGCTTCTTCTGCTTCTTCTCTTTCGGCTTCTCCTGCTTCTGCTTCTTGTCCTTCTCCTGCTTCTCTTTCTGCTTCTCATTCTGCTTCTGCTTCTCCTTCTGCTTCTCCTCCTTCACCTTCTCCTACTTCTGCTTCTCCTTCAGCTTCTGCTTCTTCTGCTTCTCCTGCTTCTCCTTCTGCATCTCCTTCTGCTTGTGCTTTTCCTTATGCTTCTGCTTCTCCTTCTTTTGCTTCTCCTTTTGCTTCTGCTTCTTCTGCTTTTCCTGCTTCTCC
>NW_012302502.1:0-3183 GCF_000151885.1 Dipodomys ordii | reverse complement strand
CACTTTTCCTGCTTCTTCTTCTTCTACTGCTTCTCTTTCTGCTTCTCATTCTGCTTCTGCTTCTCCTTCTGCTTCTCCTATTGCTTCTGTGGCTCTTCCTTCTCCTTCTCCTACTTCTCCTTCTCCTTCTGCTTCTTCTGCTTCTCCTGCTTCTCCTTCTGCATCTTCTTCTGCTTCTGCTTCTCCTTCTGATGCTTCTTCTGCTTCTGTTTCTCCTTCTGCTTCTCCTTCTGCTTCTTCTGCTTCTCCTGCTTCTCCTTCTGTTTCTCCTTCTCCTTCTCGTTCTTCTGCTTTTACTTTTGCTTCTCCTTCTGCTTCTGCTGCAAGTGCTAATGCTTCTGCTTCTTCTGTTTCTTCCGCTTCTCCTTCTCCTTTTGATTCTCTTTCTGCTTCTGCTTCTCCTTCAGCTTCTCATTCTGCTTCTCCAATTTCTGCTTCTTCTGCTTCTCTTGCTTCTCCTTCTGCTTCAGGTTCTGCTTCTGCTTCTTCGGATTCTTATGCTTCTGGTTCTCCTGCTTCTTCTTCTTCTGCTTCCCCTCCTTCTCTTTCTGCTTCTCCTTCTGTTTCTGCTTCTCCTTCTGCTTCTGCTTCTTGTCCTTCTCCTGTTTCTTCTGCTTCTGCTTCTCCTGCTTCTGCTTCTTCTGCTTTTCCTGCTTCTCTTTCTGCTTCTCCTTCTGCTTCTGCTCCTCCTTCTGCTTCTGCTCCTTCTATTTCTTCTGTTTCTTCTTCTTCTGCTTCTCCCGCTCTGCTTCTTCTGCTTCTCCTGCTTCTCGTTCTGCTTCTCTTCGTCGGCTTCTCTTTCTACTTCTCCTTCTGCTTCTTCTGATTCTGCTTCTTCTCCTTCTTCTTCTCCTTCTGCTTGTGCTTCTTCTGCTACTCCTTCTGCATCTCCTTCTGCTTGTGCTTTTCCTTCTGCTTCTTCTTCTGCTTCTCCTTCTTCTGCTTCTCCGTCTGTTTCTGCTTCTTCTGTTTTTCCTGCTTCTCCTACTGCTTCTCATTCTTCTTCTCCTTCTGTTTCTCCTTGTCGTTATTCTGCTATTCCTTCTGCTTCTCTATCTGCTTCTACATCTTCAGCTTCTTCTGCTACTGCTTCTGCTTCTTCTGTTTCTTCTGCTTCTCTTTCTGCTTCTCCATCTGCTTTTGCTTCTCTTTCTGTTTCTGCTTCTGCTTCTCCTTCTGGTTCTCCTTCTTCTCCAGATTCTGCTTCTTCTGCTTCTCCTGCTTCTCCTTCTGCTTCAGGTTCTTCTTCTGCTTCTATTTCTGCTTCTCCTTCTGTTTCTGCTTCTCTTTCTGCTTCTGCTTCTTATCCTTCTTCTATTTCTTTTGATTCTGATTCTCCTGCTTCTGCTTCTCCTGCTTCTCCTTCTGTTTCTCCTTATGCTTCTCCTTCTGCTTCTCCTTCTTCTGCTTCTACTTCTGCTTCTGCTTCTCCTTCTGCATCTTCTTCTGTTTCAATTTCTCCTTCTTCTGCTTTTCATTCTGCTTCTGCTTCTCCTGCTTCTGCTTCTCCTGTTTCTCCTTCTGCTTCTCTTTCTGCTTCTGCTTATCCTTCTGTTTCTCCTACTCCTAATCCTTCTCTTTCTCCTTCTCCTTCTTCTTCTTCTGCTTCTCCTGCTTCTTCTTCTTCTGCTTCTTCTGCTTTTTCTGTTTCTTCTGTTTCTGCTTCTCCTGCTTCTTCTTCTTCTGCTTCTCCTTCTTCTCCTCTGCTTCTCCGTCTCATTCTCCTTCTCCTTCAATTCCTCCTTATTGTGCTTCTCTTTCTGCTTCTGCTTCTGCTTCTCCTGCTTCTGATTCTGTTTCTCCTTCTGCTTCTCCTTCTGCTTCTCTTTCTGCTTCTTATTCTGCTTCTGCTCCTCCTACTCCTAATCCTTCTCTTTCTCCCTCTTCTTCTGCTTCTCGTTCTGCTTCTGCTTCGTCTGCTTGTTTGGTTTCTTCTGCTTCTGCTTTTCCAGCTTCTGCTGCTTCTGCTTCTCCTTCTGCTTCAGGTTCTCCTTCTGATTCTTCGGCTTCTTCTGTTTCTTCTGCTTCTGCTTCTCCTGCTACTGCTTCTTCTGCTTCTCTTTCTGCTTCTCCTTCTGCTTCTGCTTCTCCTTCTGCTCCTTCTCCTTCTTCTGTTTCTTCTTCTTCTTCTGCTTCTCCCGCTTCTGCTTCTTCTGCTTCTACTGCTTGTCCTCCTTCTGCTTCTCCTTCTCCTTCTTCTGCTTCTCTTTCTGCTTCTGCTTCTTCTGATTCTCCAACTTCTCCTTCTTCTTCTCCTTCTGTTTCTGCTTCTCTTTCTCCTTCTGCATCTCCTTCTGCTTCACCTTCTGCTGCTCCTTCTCCTTCTTCTGTTTCTCCCTCTGCTTCTGCTTCTTATGCTTCTTCTTTTTCTTCTGGTTCTGCTTCTCCTGCTTCTGCTTCTTATGCTTCTACTGCTTCTTCTTCTGCTTCTGCTTCTTCTGCTTCTACTTCTCTTTGTGCTTCTGCTTCTCCTGCTTGTTTTTCTGCTTCTTCTGCTGTTTTTTCTACTTCCCCTTCTGCTTCTCTTTTTGCTTCTCCTTCTGCTTCTGCTTCTTCTGTTTCTCATGCCTGAATTTCTGGTTCTACTTCTTCGGCTGCTTTTCCTTCTGCTTCTGCTTCTCCTTCTGCTTCTGTTTCTGCTTCTTCTCTTTCGGCTTCTCCTGCTTCTGCTTCTTGTCCTCCTCCTGCTTCTCTTTCTGCTTCTCATTCTGCTTCTGCTTCTACTTCTACTTCTGCTTCTCCTCCTTCTCCTTCTCCTACTTCTGCTTCTCCTTCAGCTTCTGCTTCTTCTGCTTCTCCTGCTTCTCCTTCTGCATCTCCTTCTGCTTGTGCTTCTCCTTATGCTTCTTCTTCTGCCTCTGCTTATCCTTCTCCTACTTTTGCTTCTCCTTTTGCTTCTGCTTCTTCTGCTTTTCCTGCTTCTCCTTCCGCTTCTGCTTCTTCTGCTTCTCCTTCTGCATCTTCTTCTGCTTCTGCTTCTCCTTCTGCTTCTCCTTCTCCTTCTTCTGCTTCTCCTTCTGCTTCTTCTTCTTCTGCTTTACCTCCTTCTCTTTCTGCTTCTCCTTCTGCTTGTCCTTCTGTTTCTCCTTCTCCTTCTTGTTCTTCTGCTTTTCCTTCTGCTTCTGCTACAACTGCTACTGCTTCTACTTCTTCTGTTTCTTCTGCTTCTCCTTCTGCTTTTGA
>NW_012302501.1:0-3183 GCF_000151885.1 Dipodomys ordii | reverse complement strand
TGTTGTAGAAGAAGTAGGAAGAAGAAGAAGAAGAAGAAGAAGAAGTAGAAGTAGAAGTATATGGAGAAGTAGTAGTAGAAGGAGAAGGTGAAGCAGTAGAAGCAGAGGAAGCAGAAGCAGGAGTAGCAGTAGCAGAAGATATAGAATAAGCAAAAGAAGCAGAAGCAGAAGCACTGGGAGAATCAGAAGAAGGAGAAGGAGAACGAGCAGCAGAAGGAGAAGCAGAAGCAGAAAGAGAAGCAGAAACAGAAGGAGAACAAGAAGGAGAAGCAGGAGAATCAGAAGAAGCAGAAGTAGAAGCAGAAAGAAGAGAAGAAGGAGAAGCAGAAGTAGAATCAGAAGAAACAGAAGAAGAAGCATAAGAAACAGAATCAAAAGAAACAGAAGAAGGAGAAGAGCAGAAGCAGAGGGAGAAGCAGAAATAGAAGCAGGAGAAGCAGAAGAAGCAGGAGAAGCAGAAACAGAAGAAACAGGAGAAGCCGAAGAAGCAGAAGCAGAATCTGAAGCAGAAGGAGAAACAGAAGAAGCACAATCTGAAGCAGAAGCAGAAGAAACAGAAATAGTAGAATAAGCAGAAGCAAAAGCAGCAGGAGAAGGAGAAGAAGAAGACGGAGAAGGCGAGAGAGAAGGATTAGGAGTAGGAGAAGCAAAAGGATAAGCAGAAGCAGAAAGAGACGCAGAAGGAGAAGCAGCACGAGAAGTAGGAGAAGCAGGAGAAGCAGAAGCAGGAGAAGCAGAAGAAACAGAAGACGCAGAAGCAGAATGAGAAGCAGAAGGAGAAATTGAAGCAGAAGCAGAAGGAGAAGCAGAAGCAGAAGGAGAAGCAGAAGAAGGAGAAGGAGAAGCAGAAAGAAAAGCAGAAAGTAAAGCAGGACGAGAAGCAGGAGAAGCAGAATCAGGAGAAGCAGAAGCAGAAGAAACAGAAGAAGGAGAAGAAGCAGAAGCAGAAGGAGAAGCAGAAACAGAAGGAGAAGCAGAAAGAGAAGGAGGGGAAGCAGAAGAAGCAAAAGCAGGAGAAGCAGAAGCATAAGAATCCGAAGAATCAGAAGCAGAACCTGAAGCAGAAGGAGAAGCAGGAGAAGCAGAAGAAGCAGAATCTGGAGAAGCAGAAGGAGAAGCAGAAGCAGAAAGAGAAGCAAAAGCAGAAGGAGAAGCAGAAGGAGAAGCAGAAGAAACAGAAGAAACAGAAGCAGTAGCAGAAGAAGCTGAAGATGTAGAAGCAGAAAAAGAAGCACAAGAAATAGCAGAAGAACGAGAAGGAGAAGAAGAAGGAGAAGGAGAAACAGAAGGAGAAGCAGAATGAGAAGCAGGTAAAGCAGAAGAAGAAGAAGCAGAAGGAGAATCAGAAGGAGAAGCAGGAAAGCAGAAGAAGCAGAAGCAAAAGGAGAAGCAAAAGAAGGAGAAGGAGAAGCAGAAGCAGAAGAAGAAGCATAAGGACAAGCAAAAGCAGAAGGAGATGCAGAAGGAGAAGCAGGAGAAGCAGAAGAAGCAGAAGCTGAAGGAGAAGCAGAAGTAGGAGAAGGAGAAGGAGGAGAAGCAGAAGCAGAAGGAGAAGCCGAAGCGGAATGAGAAGCAAAAAGAGAAGCAGGAAAAGCACAAGATGCAGAAGCAGGAGAAGCCGAAAGAGAAGAAGCAGAAGAAGCAGAAACAGAAGCAGAAGTAGAAGCAGAAGCAGAAGGAGAAGCAGCAGAAGACGTAGAACCAAAAATTCAGGCAGGAGAAACAGAAGAAGCAGAAGCAGAAAGAGAAGCAAAAAGAGAAGCAGAAGGAGAAGTAGAAGAAGCAGCAGAAGGAGAAGCAGCAGAAGAAGCAGAAAAACAAGCAGGAGAAGCAGAAGCAGAAGCAGAAAGAGAAGTAGAAGCAGAAGAAGCAGAATAAGAAGAAACAGAAGAAGAAGCAGTAGAAGCATAAGAAGCAGAAGCAGGAGAAGCAGAAGCAGAAGAACAAGAAGAAGCATAAGAAGCAGAAGCAGAAGCAGAGGGAGAAACAGAAGAAGGAGAAGGAGCAGCAGAAGGTGAAGCAGAAGGAGATGGAGGAGCAGAAAGAGAAGTAGAAACAGAAGGAGAAGAAGAAGGATTAGTTGGAGAGTCAGAAGAAGCAGAAGCAGAAAGAGAAGCAGAAAAAGGAGAAGGAGAAGCAGAAGCAGAGGAAAGGAAGGAGAAGCAGAAGAAGCAGAAGCGGGAGAAGCAGAAGAAGAAGAAGAAACAGAAGAAGGAGAAGGAGCAGAAGGAGAAGCAGAAGCAGAAGGAGAAGCAGAAAGAGAAGGAGAAGAAGCAGTAGCAGGAGAAGCAGAAGCACAGGAAAGGAAGGAGAAGCAGAAGAAGCAGAAGCGGGAGAAGCAGAAGAAGAAGAAGAAGAAACAGAAGAAGGAGAAGGAGCAGAAGCCGAAGGAGAAGCAGAAGCAGAAGGAGAAGCAGAAAGAGAAGCAGGAAAAGCAGAAAAAGCAGAAGCAGGAGAAACAGAAGCAGAAGAAACAGGAGAAGGACAAGAAGCAGAAGCAGAAGCAGAAGGAGAAGCAGAAACAGAAGGAGAAGCAGAAAGAGAAGGAGGGGAAGCAGAAGAAGCAGAAGCAGGAGAAGCAGAAGCATAAGAATCCGCAGAAGCAGAAGCAGAACCTGAAGCAGAAGGAGAAGCAGGAGAAGCAGAATCTGGAGAAGCAGAATGACAAGCTGAAGGAGAAGCAGAAGCAGAAAGGGAATCAAAAGCAGAAGGAGAAGCAGAAGAAACAGAAGAAGCAGAAGCAGTAGCAGTTGCAGCAGAAGGAGAAGCAGAAGGAAAAGCAGGAGACCAAGAAGGAGAAAGAGAAACAGAAGCAGAAGGAGAAGGAGAATCAGAAGGAGAAGCAAAAGAAGCAAAAGGAGAAGCAGAAGGAGAAACAGAAGCAGAAGAAGCAGCACAAGGAGAAGCAGAAGCAGAAGAAGATGCATAAGGAGAAGCAGGAGAAGCAGAAAAAGCAGAAGGAGAAGTAGAAGTAGGAGAAGGAGAAGGAAGAGTCGCAGAAGCAATAGGAGAAGAAGAAGGAGAAGCAGAAGCAGAATGAGAAGAAGAAAGAGAAGGACTAGAAGCAGAAGAAGCCGGAAAAGAAGAAGCAGAATAAAGAGAAGAAGAGGAAGAAGAAGAAGAAGAAGAAGAAGAAGAAGAAGAAGAAGAAGAAGAAGAAGAAGAAGAAGAAGAAGAAGAAGG
>NW_012302500.1:0-3183 GCF_000151885.1 Dipodomys ordii | reverse complement strand
CAGAAGCAGGAGAAGCAGAAGCATAAGAATCCGAAGAAGCAGAAGCAGAACCTGAAGCAGAAGGAGAAGCAGGAGAAGGAGAAGAAGCAGAATCTGGAGAAGCAGAATGAGAAGCAGAAGGAGAAGCAGAAGCAGAAAGAGAATCAAAAGCAGAAGGATAAGCAGAAGAAACAGAAGAAGTAGAAACAGTAGCCGTTGTAGCAGAAGCAGAAGGAAAAGCAGAAGAACAAGAAGGAGAAGGAGAAACAGAAGGAGAAGCAGAAGGAGAAGCAGAAAGAGAGGCTGGTAAAGCAGAAGAAGAAGAAGCACAAGGAGAATCAGAAGGAGAAGCAGAGGAAGGAGAAGGAGAAGCAGAAGTAGAAGAAGATGCAGAAGGAGAAGCAGGAGAAACAGAAGGAGCAGAAGCAGAAGGAGAAGCAGGAAAAGCAGAAGAAGCAGAAGCAAAAGTAGAAACGAAAGAAGGAGAAGGAGAAGCAGAAGCAGAAGAAGAAGCATAAGGACAAGCACAAGCAGAAGGAGATGCAGAAGGAGAAGCAGGAGAAGAAGAAGAAGCAGAAGCTGAAAGGAGAAGCAGAAGTAGGAGGAGGAGGATAAGAAGAAGCAGAAGGAGAAGCAGAAGAGGAATGAGAAGCAGAAAAAGAAACAGGAGAAGCACAATAAGCAGAAGCAGGAGAAGCCGAAAGAGTATAAGCAGAAGAAGCAGAAACAGAAGCAGAAGTAGAAGAAGAAGCAGCAGCAGAATAAGTAGAACCAGAAGAACCAGAAATTCAGGTAGGAGAAGAAGCAGAAGGAGGAGCAAAAAGAGAAGCAGAAGGAGAAGTAGAAGAAGCAGCAGAAGGAGAAGCAGAAGAAGAAGCAGAAAAAGAAGTAGGAGAAGCAGAAGCAGAAAGAGAATTAGAAGCAGAAGAAGCAGAAGCAGAAGAAGAAGCAGTAGAAGCATAAGAAGCAGAAGCAGAAGAAGAAGAAGAAGAAGAAGAAGAAGAAGAAGAAGAAGAAGAAGAAGAAGAAGAAGAAGAAGCATAAGGAGAAGCAGAAGAAGCAGAAGCAGGAGAAGCAGGAGAAGCAGAAGCAGAAGATAAAGAATAAGCAAAAGAAGCAGAAGCAATAGCAGTGGGGGAAGCAGAAGAAGGAGAAGGAGAAGGAGCAGCAGAAGGAGAGGCAGAAGCAGAAAGAGAATCAGAAACAGAAGGAGAACAAGAAGGAGAAGCAGGAGAATCAGAAGAAGCAGAAGTAGAAGCAGACAGAGAAGGAGAAGAAGGAGAAGCAGAAGTAGAATCAGAAGAAACAGAAGAAGAAGAAGCAGAAGAAACAGAAGCAAAAGAAACAGAAGAAGGAGAAGAGCAGAAGCAGAAGCAGAAGGAGAAGCAGAAGAAGAAGACGGAGAAGGTGAGACAGAAGGATTAGGAGTAGGAGAAGCAAAAGGATAAGCAGAAGCAGAAAGAGAAGCAGAAGAAGAAGCAGCACGAGAAGTAGGAGAAGCAGGAGAAGCAGAAGCAGGAGAAGCAGAAGAAACAGAACACGCAGAAGCAGAATGAGAAGCAGAAGGAGAAATTGAACCAGAAGCAGAAGGAGAAGCAGAAGCAGAAGGAGAAGCATAAGAAGGAGAAGGAGAAGCAGAAAGAGAAGCAGAAAGAGAAGCAGAACGAGAAGCATGAGAAGCAGAAGCAGGAAAAGCAGAAGCAGAAGAAACAGAAGAAGGAGAAGAAGCAGAAGCAGAAGGAGAAGCAGAAACAGAAGGAAAAGTAGAAAGAAAAGCAGGAGAAGCAGAAGAAGCAGCAGCAGGAGAAGCAGAAGCAGAAGAAGCCGAAGAAGCAGAAGAAGAACCTGAAGCAGCAGGAGAAGGAGGAGAAACAGAAGAAGCAGTACCTGGAGAAGCAGAAGGAGAAGCAGAAGCAGAAAGAGAAGCAAAAGCAGAATGAGAAGCAGAAGAAACAGAAGAAGGAGAGGCAGTAGCAGAAGAAGCAGAAGATGCAGAAGCAGAAGGAGAAGCAGAAGGAAAAGCAGAAGAACGAGAAGGAGAAGGACAAGGAGAAACAGAAGGAGAAGCAGAAAGAGAAGCAGAAGAAGGAGCAGGAGAAGGAAAAGCAGCAGGAGAAGCAGAAATAGCAGCAGAAGGAGAAGCAGGAGATGCAGAAACAGGAGAAGCAGAAGCAGAAGAAACAGGAGAAGGACAAGAAGCAGAAGCAGAAGCAGAACCTGAAGCGTAAGGAGAAGCATAAGGAGAAGCATAAGGAGAAGCAGTAGAAACAGAAGAAGCAGAAGCAGGAGAAACAGAAGCAGAAGAAAAAGAATAAGCAATAGAAGCAGAAGCAGAAGCAGTGGGAGAAGCAGAAGAAGGAGAAGGAGAAGGAGCAGCAGAAGGAGAAGTTGAAGCAGAAATAGAAGCAGAAACAGAAGGAGAAGAAGAACGAGAAACAGGAGAATCAGAAGAAGTAGAAGTAGAAGCAGAAAGAGGAGAAGAAGGAGAAGCAGAAGTAGAATCACAAGAAACAGAAGAAGAAGAAGCGGAAGAAACAGTAGCAAAAGAAACAGAAGAAGGAGAAGAGCAGAAGAAGAAGCAGAAGGAGAAGCAGAAGGAGAAGGAGAAGCAGAAAGAGAAGCAGGAGAAGCAGAAGAAGCAGGCGAAGCAGAATCAGAAGAAACAGGAGAAGCCGAAGAAGCAGAAGCAGAATCTGAAGCAGGAGAAACAGAAGAAGCACAATCTGAAGCAGAAGCAGAAGAAACAGAAATAGTAGAATAAGCAGAAGCACAAGCAGCAGGAGAAGCAGAAGAAGAAGACGGAGAAGGCGAAAGAGAAGGAGTAGGAGTAGGAGAAGCAAAAGGATAAGCAGAAGCAGAAAGAGACGCAGAAGGAGAAGCAGCACGAGAAGTAGGAGAAGCAGGAGAAGCAGAAGCAGGAGAAGTAGAAGAAACAGAAGACGCAGAAGCAGAATGAGAAGCAGAAGGAGAAATTGAAGCAGAAGCAGAAGCAGAAGGATAAGCCGAAGCAGAAGGAGAAGCAGAAGAAGGAGAAGGAGAAGCAGAAAGAGAAGCAGAACGAGAAGCAGGAGAAACAATAGCAGGAGAAGCAGAAGGAGAAGAAACAGAAGTAGGAGAAGAAGCAGAAGCAGAAGGAGAAGCAGAAACAGAAGGAAAAGCAGAAAGAGAAGCAGGAGAAGCTAGAAGAAGCAGAAGCAGGAGAAT
>NW_012302499.1:0-3184 GCF_000151885.1 Dipodomys ordii | reverse complement strand
TCAGGAGAAGCAGAAGCAGAAGATAAAGAAGAAGCAGAAGAAGCAGAAGCAGAGGGAGAAGCAGAAACAGAAGGAGAAGCAGAAAGAGAAAGAGGGGAAGCAGAAGAAGCAGAAGCAGGAGAAGCAGAAGCATAAGAATCCGAAGAAGCAGAAGCAGAACCTGAAGCAGAAGGAGAAGCAGGAGAAGCAGAAGAAGCCGAATCTGGAGAAGCAGAATGAGAAGCTGAAGTAGAAGCAGAAGCAGAAGCAGAAAGAGAATCAAAAGCAGAAGGAGAAGCAGAAGAAACAGAAGAAGCAGAAGCAGTAGCAGTTGCAGCAGAAGCAGAAGGAGAAGCAGAAGGAAAAGCAGAAGAACGAGAAGAAGAAGGAGAAACAGAAGGAGAAGCAGAAGGAGAATCAGAAGGAGAAGCAGAAGAAGCAGAAGGAGAAGCAGAAGGAGAAACAGAAGCAGAAGAAACAGCAGAAAGAGAAGCAGAAGCAGAAGAAGATACAGAAGGAGAAGCAGGAGAAGCAGAAGATGCAGAAGCAGAAGGAGAAGTAGAAGAAGGAGAAGGAGAAGGAAGAGCCGCAGAAGCAATAGGAGAAGCAGAAAGAGAAGCAGAAGAAGAATGAGAAGCAGAAAGAGAAGCAGTAGAAGCAGAAGAAGCAGGAAAAGCAGAAGCAGAAGAAAGAGAAGAAGAAGAAGAAGAAGAAGAAGAAGAAGAAGAAGAAGAAGAAGAAGAAGAAGAAGAAGAAGAAGAAGAAGAAGAAGAAGAAGAAGAAGAAGATGAAGAAGGAGAAGATGAAGAAGGAGAAGGAGATGAAGAAGAAGGAGAAGAAGCATAAGGAGAAGCATAAGGAGAAGCATAAGGAGAAGCAGTAGAAGCAGAAGAAGCAGAAGCAGGAGAAGCAGAAGCAGAAGAAAAGATAAGCAAAGAAGCAGAAGCAGAAGCAGGGGAAGAATCAGAAGAAGGAGAAGGAGAAGGAGAAGGAGCAGCAGAAGGAGAAGCAGAAGCAGAATGAGAAGCAGAAACAGAAGGAGAACAAGAAGGAGAAGCAGGAGAATCAGAAGAAGCCGAAGTAGAAGCAGAAAGAGAAGGAGAAGAAGGAGAAGCAGAAGTTACATCAGAAGAAACAGAAGAAGAAGCAGAAGAAACAGAAGCAAAAGAAACAGAAGAAAGAGAAGAGCAGAAGCAGAAGAAGAAGGAGAAGCAGAAGAAGAAGGAGAAGCAGAAAGAGAAGCAGGAGAAGCAGAAGAAGCAGGAGAAGCAGAAGCAGAAGAAACAGTAGAATCCGAAGAAGCAGAAGCAGAATCTGAAGCAGAAGGAGAAACAGAAGAAGCACAATCTGAAGCAGAATCAGAAGAAACAGAAATAGTAGAATAAGCAGAAGCAGAAGCAGCAGGAGAAGCAGAAGAAGAAGACGGAGAAGGCGAGAGAGAAGGATTAGGAGTAGGAGAAGCAAAAGGATAAGCAGAAGCAGAAAGAGACGCAGGAGGAAAAGCAGCACGAGAATTAGGAGAAACAGGAGAAGCAGAAGCAGGAGAAGCAGAAGAAACAGAAGACGCAGAAGCAGAATGAGAAGCAGAAGGAGAAATTGAAGCAGAAGCAGAAGGAGAAGCAGAAGCAGAAGTAGAAGCAGAAAGAAAAGCAGAAAGAGAAGCAGAACGAGAAGCAAGAGAAGCAGAAGCCGGAGAAGCAGAAGCAGAAGAAGCAGAAACAGAAGAAACAGAAGAAGGAGAAGAAGCAGAAGCAGAAGGAGAAGCAGAAACAGAAGGAAAAGCAGAAAGAGAAGCAGGAGAAGCAGAAGAAGCAGCAGCAGGAAAAGCAGAAGCAGAAGAAGCCGAAGAAGCAGAAGCAGAACCTGAAGTAGAAGGAGAAGCAGGAGAAGCAGAAGAAGCAGAACCTGGAGAAGCAGAAGGAGAAGCAGAAGCAGAAAGAGAAGCAAAAGCAGAAGGAGAAGCAGAAGAAACAGAAGAAGCAGAGGCAGTAGCGGAAGAAGCAGAAGATGCAGAAGCAAAAGGAGAAGCAGAAGGAAAAGCAGAAGAACCGGAAGGAGAAGTAGAAGGAGAAACAGAAGGAGAAGCAGAAAGAGAAGCAGAAGAAGGAGCAGGAGAAGGAAAAGCAGCAGGAGAAGCAGAAAGAGCAGCAGAAGGAGAAGCAGGAGATGTAGAAACAGGAGAAGCAGAAGCAGAAGAAAAAGGAGAAGGACAAGAAGCAGAAGCAGAAGGAGAAGCAGATACAGAAGGAGAAGCAGAAAGAGAAGGAGGGGAAGCAGAAGAAGCAGAATCAGGAGAAGCAGAAGCATAAGAATCCGAAGAAGCAGAAGCAGAACCTGAAGCAGAAGGAGAAGCAGGAGAAGCAGAAGAAGCAGAATCTGGAGAAGCAGAATGAGAAGCAGAAGGAGAAGCAGAAGCGGAAAGAGAATCAAAAGCAGAAGGAGAAGCAGAAGAAACAGAAGAAGCAGAAGCAGTAGCAGTTGCAGCAGAAGTAGAAGGAGAAGCAGAAGGAAAAGCAGAAGAACGAGAAGGAGAAGGAAAAACAGAAGCAGAAGGAGAATCAGAAGGAGAAGCAGAAGAACAGAAGGAGAAGCGAAGGAGAAGCAGAAGCAGAAGAAGAAGCATAAGGACAAGGACAAGCAGAAGGAGATGCAGAATGAGAAGCAGGAGAAGCAGAAGAAGCAGAAGAAGAAATAGAAGTAGGAGAAGGAGAAGGAAGAGCAGCAGAAGCAATAGGAGAAGCAGAAGGAGAAGCAGAAGAAGAATGAGAAGCAGAAAGAGAAGCAGTGGAAGCAGAAGAAGCAGGAAAAGCAGAAGGAGAAGAAAGAGATGATGAAGATGAAGAAGAAGAAGAAGAAGAAGAAGAAGAAGAAGAAGAAGAAGATGAAGATGAAGAAGAAGTAGAAGAAGATGATGATGATGATGACGATTGAGATGCATATGGAGAAGCAGTTAGAAGCTGAAGATGCAGAAGCAGGAGAAGCATATCTCTGGAGAAGCTGAAGGTGAAGCTTAATCTTTATTGTGAAGCTATTGCTGATGGAGAAGCTGAAGAATCAGATGAAGCCGAGGCATTAGCCGAAGACGCAGAAGATGCTGAAGCCGAAGGAATAGCTGAATTATCGAGATTGCGAGTTGGTGGAGAAACCGAATGAGATCAGATAGAAGTATCCGATATGTGGTAGGATAAGGGTAATGCTCCTGGTG
>NW_012302498.1:0-3184 GCF_000151885.1 Dipodomys ordii | reverse complement strand
CCGCAGTGTCCCGCTGTGTCCTCGCTGTGTCCCTCGCTGTGTCTTGTTGTGTCCCCAGCTATGTACCTCGCTCTGTCCCACTGTGTCCCCGCTGTATCGAGGCTGGGTCCCGTTGGGTCCCGCGGTGTCCTCCCTGTGTCCCCCGCTGTGTCCCGCTGTGTCCGCCATTGTGTCCCGCTGTGTCTACTGCTTTGTCCCCACTGTGTCCCGCTGTGTCCCGCTGTGTCCTCGCTGTGTCCCACGCTGTGTTCCGCTGTGGACTCGCTTTTTTCCCCGCTGTGTCCCGCTGTGTACCCCTCTGTGTCCCCCGCTGTGTCTCGCTGTGTCCCCCGCTGTGTCCATGCTCTTTCCCCTATGTGTCCCACTGTGTCCCTCTGTGTACTGCTGTGTCCCCCCCTGAGTCCCGCTGTGTCCCAATGTGTCCTCGCTCTGTCCCCCGCTGTGTACCTCTGTGTCCTTCCTGTGTCCCACGCTGTGTCCCCGCTGTGTCCCCCGCTATGTCCCGTTTGTCCCCTGCTGTGTCCCGCTCTGTCCTTGCTGTGTCCCCCACTGTGTGCCGCTGTGTCCTCGCTGTTTCACCGCTGTGTCCCTGCTGTGTCCCTCTGTGTACCCCGCTGTGTCCAGCTTTGTACCCGCTGTGTCTCGCTGTGTCCCACGCTCTGTCCCACACTGTGTCCCGCAGTGTCCCCCGCTGTGTCCCACTGTGTCCCCCGCTGTGTCCCGCTGTGTCCCCCGCTGAGTCCCCGTTGTGTCACCGCTGTGTCCCGCTGTGTCCTCGCTGTGTCCCCTGCTTTCTCCCTCTCTGTCCCCCACTGTGTCTCACGCTTTGTCCCTGCTGTGTCCCACTGTGTCCCGCTGTGCCCGGCTGTGCCCCCACTGTGTCCAGTTGTGTCCAAAGCTGTGTACCACGCTGTGTAACGCTGTGTCCCCGCTGTATCGACGCTGTGTCCCGCTGTTTCCTCGCTGTGTTCCCCACTGTGTCCCGCTGTGTCCCCCGCTGTGTCCCCCGCTGTGTCCCCCGCTGTGTCCTCGCTGTGTCCCCTGCTGTGTCCCGCTGTGTCCTCACTGGGTCCCCAACTGTGTCCCGCTGTGTCCCCTGCTGTGTCGCGCTGTGTCCGGCTGTGTCCCGCTCTGTCCTCGCTGTGTCCCGCTGTGTCCCGCTGTGTCCCCGCTGTGTGCCTGCTGTGTCCTGCTGTGTCTGCCACTTTGTCCCGCTGTGTCCCACTGTGTCCCCGCTGTGTCCCGTTGTGTCCCGCTGTGTCCCCGCTGTGTGCCCGCTGTGTCCCTCTGCGTACCCCGCTGTGTCCCGCTGTGTCCCGCTGTGTCACGCTATGTCACACTGTGTTCCGTGTTGTCCCGCTTTGTCCCCCGCTGTGACCTCGCTTTGTTTCCCGATGTGTCCCGCTGTGTACCACTCTGTGACCCCGTTGTGTCCCGCTCTGTACCTGCTGTGTCCCGCTATGTTCCCGCAGTGTCCCCGCTGTGTCCCACTGTGTCCTCGCTGTGTCCACCGCTGTGTCCCGTTGTGTCCTCAGCTGTGTACCCCGCTGTGTCCCTCTGTGTCCCCTCTGTATCGACGCTGTGTCCTGCTGGGTCCCGCTGTGTCCTCGATGTGTTCCTCGTTGTGTCCCGCTGTGTCCCTCGCTGTGTCCCTCGCTGTGTACCTGCTGTGTCCCTGCTGTGTCCCCGCTGTGTCCCGCTGTGTCCCGCTTTGTCCTCGCTGTGTCCCAAGCTGTGTACCGCTGTGTCCCCCGCTGTGTCCTGCTGTGTCCTGCTGTGTCCCCGCTTTGTCCCACTGTGTCCCCCGCTGTGTCCCGCTGTGTCCCGCTGTGTCCCGCTGTGTCCCGGTGTGTCCCACTGTGTCCGCGCTGTGTTCCCGGCTGTGTCCCGCTGTGTACCCCTCTGTGTCCCCCGCTGTGTCCCTCTGTGTCCCCCGCTGTGACCCGCTGTGTCCCGCTTTGTCCCCCGCTGTGTCCCGAATATGTGCCCCTTGTGTCCCGCTGTGTACCCCGCTGTGTCCAGCTGTGTTCCCGCTGTGTCCCACTGTGTCCCCTCTCTGTCCCCTGCTGTCCCCCTTTGTGTCTCCCTCTGTGTCCCCTCTCTGTCCCCTGCTGTCCCCCGCTGTGTCTCCCGCTGTGTCCCGTTGTGTCCCGCTGTGTCGCCCGCTTTGTCCCGCTGTGCCCCTGCAGTGTCCCCGCTGTGTCACACTGTGTCACACTGTGTCCCGTGTTGTCCCGCTTTGGCCCCCGGTGTGACCTCGCTGTGTTTCTCGCTTTGTCCCGCTGTGTACCCTTCTGTGTCCCCCGCTGTGTCCAGCTGTGTACCCGCTGTGTCCCGCTGTGTCCCCTCTCTGTCCTCTGCTGTTCCCCGCTGTGTCCCCCGCTGTGTCCCGCTGTGTCCTGCTGTGTCCCGCTGTGTCACACTGTGTTCCGTGTTGTCCCGCTTTGTCCCCCGCTGTGACCTCGCTTTGTTTCCCGATGTGTCCCGCTGTGTACCACTCTGTGACCCCGCTGTGTCCTGCTCTGTACCCGCTGTGTCCCGCTATGTTCCCGCAGTGTCCCCGCTGTGTCCCGCTGTGTCCTCGCTGTGTCCACCGCTGTGTCCCGTTGTGTCCTCAGCTGTGTACCCCGCTGTGTCCCGCTGTGTCCCCTCTGTATCGACGCTGTGTCCTGCTGTGTCCCGCTGTGTTCCCCGCTGTGACCCGCTGTGTCCCGCTGTGTCCTCCACTGTGTCCCTGCTGTCTCCCCGCTGTGTCCCACTGTGTCCCGCTGTGTCCCGGTGTGCCCCCACTGTGTCCCGTTGTGTCCACAGTGTGTACCACGCTATGTAACGCTGCCTCCCCTCTGTATCGACGCTGTGTCCCGTTGTGTCCCGCTGTGTCCTCGCTGTGTTCCCCGCTGTGTCCCCCGCTGTGTCCCCCGCTGTGTCTTCACTGTGTCCCCTGTTGTGTCCCGCTGTGTCCTCACTGGGTAGCCCACTGTGTCCCGCTGTGTCCCCCGCTGTCCTCCGCTGTGTCCCGCTGTGTCCCGCTGTGTCCCCTGCTTTATCTTGCTGTGTCCCACAGTGTCCCCGCTGTGTCCCGCTGTGTAACACTGTGTCCCGTGGTGTCCCATTTTGTCCCACGCTGTGTCCCCAGCTGCGTCCCCTCTGTGTCGCGCTGTGTCCCCTCTCTGTCCTCTGCTGT
>NW_012302497.1:0-3184 GCF_000151885.1 Dipodomys ordii | reverse complement strand
ATCACCCCGCTGTGTCCCACTGTGTCCTCGCTGTGTCCCCAGCTGTGTCCCGCTGTGTCCCCCGCTTTGTCCCGCTGTGTCCCACTGTGTCTCCGCTGTGTCCCGCTGTGTCCCGCTGTGTCCCCGGTGTGCCCGCTGTGTCCCGCTGTGTAACCCGCTGTGTCCAGCTGTGTCACCGCTGTGTCCCGCTGTGGCCCATCTCTGTCTCCGCTGTCCCCCGCTGTGTCCCCCGCTGTGTCCCACTGTGTCCCGCCGTGTCCCCCGCTTTTTCCTGCAGTGTCCCCGCAATGTCCCCGCTGTGTCCCGCTGTGTCACACTGTGTCCCGTGGTATCCCACTTTGTCCCCCGCTGTTTCCCCGCTGTGTCCCCCGCTTAGTCCCCTCTGTATCGACGATGTGTCCCGCTGTGTCCCGCTGTGTCCTCGCTGTGTTCCCCGCTGTGTCCCGCTGTGTCCCCTGCTGTGTCCCCCGCGGTGTCCTCTCTGTGTACCCCGCTGTGTCCCGCTGTGTCCTTGCTGGGTCCCCCGCTGGGTCCCACTGTGTCCCCTGCTGTGTCCCGCTGAGTCCTGCTGTGTCCCCGCTGTGTCCCGCTGTGTCCTCGCTGTGTCCCCCGCTGTCTCCTGCTTTGTCCCCCGCTGTGTCCCACTGTGTTCCCTGCTGTGTCCCGCTGAGTACCGCTGTGTCCCCGGTGTGTCCCGCTGTGTCCCCGCTGTGTGCCCGCTGTGTCCCGCTGTGTACCCCGCTTTGTCCAGCTGTGTCACCGCGGTGTCCCGCTGTGGACCTTCTCTGTCTGTGCTGTGTCCTGCTTTGTCCCCCGCTTTGTTCCGCTGTGTCTTGCTGTGTCCCCACGCTCTGTCCCTCACTGTGTCCCGCAGTGTCCCCCGCTGTGTCCCGTTTTGTCCCCCGTCTTGTCCCCACTGTGTCACCGCTGTGTCCCGCAGTTTCCTCGCTGTGTCCCCTGCTGTCTCCCTCTCTGTCCCCCGCTGTGTCTCACGCTAGTCCCCGCTGTGTCCCATTGTGTCCCGCTGTGTCCGGCTGTGCCCCCACTGTGTCCCGTTGTGTCCACAGCTGTGTACCACGCTATGTAACGCTGTGTCCCCGCTTTATCGACGCTGGGTCCCGCTGTGTCCTCGCTGTGTTCCCCGCTGTGTCCCCCGCTGTGTTCCCCGCTGTGTCCTCGCTGTGTCCCCTGCTGTGTCCCGCTGTGTCCTCACTGGGTCCCCCACTGTGTCCCGCTGTGTCCCCCGCTGTGTCCTGCTGTGTCCGGCTGTGTCCCGCTCTGAACCCGCTGTGTCCCTCTGTGTCCCGCTGTGTCCCCGCTGTGTGCCTGCTGTGTCCCGTTGTGTCGCCTGCTGTGTCCCGTTGTGTCGCATGCTTTGTCCCACTGTGTCCCACTGTGTCCCCGCTGTGTCCCGCTGTGTCCGGCTGTGTCCCCGCTGTGTGCCCGCTGTGTCCCGCTGTGTACCCAGCTGTGTCCAGCTATGTCAACGCCTTGTCTCGCTGTGACCACTCTCTGTCTCCACTGTCCCCCGCTGTGTCCCCCGCTGTGTCCCACTGTGTCCAGGCAGTGTCACTGCTGTTTCCCGCTGTGTCCCGCTGTGTTCCGTGGTGTCCCTCTTTGTTTCCCGCTGTGTCCCCCGCTGAGTCCCCGCTGTGTCACCGCTGTGTCCCACTGTGTCCTCGCTGTGTCCCCCGCTGTCTCCAGCTCTGTCCCCCGCTGTGTCTCACGCTTTGTCCCCGCTGTGTCCCACTGTGTCCCGCTGTGTCCCGCTGTGCCCCCACTGAGTCCCGTTGTCTCTACAGCTGTGTACCACGCTGTGTAACGCTGTGTGCCCGCTGTATCGACGCTGTGTCCCGCTGTGTCCCGCTGTGTCCTCGCTGTGTCCCCCGCTGTGTTCTCGCTGTGTCCCCCGCTGTGTCCCACTGTGTCCTCGCTGGTTTCCCCGCTGGGTCCCTCTGTGTCCCCGCTGTGTCCTGCTGGGTCACACTGTGTCCTCGCTGTATCCCCCGCTCTGTCCCGTTGTGTCCCCAGCTGTGTACCCCGCTGTGTCCCACTGTATCGACGCTGTGTCCCACTGGGTCCCGCTGTTTCCTTCCTGTGTTCCCTGCTGTGTCCCGCTCTGTCCCGCTATGTCCCCGTTGTGTGCCCACTGTGTCCCGCTGTGTACTCCGTTGTGTCCAGCTGTATCACCGCTGTGTCTCGCTTTGGCCCCTCTCTGTCTACGCTGTCCCCCGCTGTGTCCCCCGCTGTGTCCCTCTGTGTCACGCTGTGTCCCCCGCTTTGTCCCGCTGAGTCCCCACTGTGTCGCCGCTGTGTCCCGCTGTGTCCTCGCTGTGTCCCCCGCTGTCTGCCGCTTTGTCCCCGCTGTGTCCCAAGGTGTGTCCCGCTGTGTCCCGCTGTGTACCCCGCTGTGTACCCCGCTGTGTCCCACTATGTTTCCGCAGTGTCCCCGCTGTGTACCGCTGTGTCCCGCTGTGTCCGGCTGTGCCCCCACTGTGTCCCGTTGTGTCCCCAGCTGTGTACCTCGCTGTATCCCGCTGTGTCCCCGCTGTATCGACGCTGTGTCCCGCTGTGTCCCACTGTGTCCTCGCTGTGTCCCACACTGTGTTCTGCTGTGGCCTCGCTTTTTTCCCCACTGTGTCCCCTTCTGTGTGCCCCGCTGTGTGCCTGCTGTGTCCCGTTGTGTCGCCTGCTGTGTCCCGTTGTGTCGCCCGCTTTGTCCCGCTGTGTCCCTGCTGTGTCCCGCTGTGTCCCGCTGTGTACTGCTGTGTCCCCCGCTGAGTCCCGCTGTGTCCCCGCTGTGTCCCAATGTGTCCTCGATCTGTCCACCGCTGTGTACCGCTGTGTCCATCCTGTGTCCCCCGCTGTGTCCCGCTGTGTCCCGCTCTGTCCCCCGCTATGTCCTGCTGTGTCCCCCGCTGTTTCCCGCTCTATCCTTGCTGTGTCCCCCACTGTGTGCCGCTGTGTCCTCACTGTGTCCCCCGCTGTGTCCCGCTGTGTCCTTTTGTGTCACGCTGTTTCCCCGCTGTGTCCCTGCTGTGTCCCTCTATGTCCCCCGCTGTGTCGCGCTGTGTCACCCCCTGAGTCCCCGCTGTGTCACCGCTGTATCCCGCTGTTTCCTCGCTGTGTCCCCTGCTGTCACCCATACTCTGTCCCCTGCTGTGTCTCACGCTTTTCCCCGCTG
>NW_012302496.1:0-3184 GCF_000151885.1 Dipodomys ordii | reverse complement strand
GGTGGACACTGAGGGAGACAGACCGATGACACAGCCGGACACAGCAAAACACAGCGTGACACACTGGTGACACAGCAGGGGACACAGCGGGACACAGCGGGGGACACAGCGGGACACAGCGGGGTACACAGCAGGGACAAAGCGAGACACCGCGGGGGACACAGCGAGGACACAACAGGACACAGCGGTGACCAAGCGAGACACAGCTGGGGACACAGCGGGACAGAGCGGGACACAGCGTCGATAGAGCGGGGACAGAGCGGGACACAGCGGTGACACAGCGGCACTCAGCGGGGGACACTGCGGGACCCAGCGGGACCCTTGGGGACACAGCAAGGACACAGTGAGGGACACAGCGGGACACAGCGGGACACAGCGGGGGACACAGCGGGGGACACAGCGGGGGACACAGCGGGACACTGTGGGGAACACAGAGAGGACACAGCAGGACCCAGCGGGACACAGTGTCGATACAGCGGGGACACAGCGGGACACAGTGGGGTCACTGTGGGACACAGTGGGGGACAAAGCGGGACACAGCGGGACACATCGGGGACGCAGCGGGACACAGCGGGACACGACGGGGGACACAGCAGGACACAGAGTGGGACACAGTGGGGGAAACAGCTGGACACAGTGGGGAACACAGCGAGGACACAGTGGGACCCAGCGGGACACAGCGTCGATACTGCGGAGACACAGCGTTACACAGCATGGTACAAAGCTGTGGACACAATGGGACACAGTGGGGGCACAGCGGGACACAGCGGGACGCAGTGGGACACAGCGGGGACAAAGCGTGATACACAACAGGGGACAGAGCTGGAGACAGCGGGGACACAGCGGGGACACAGCGGGACACAGCGAGGACACAGCGGGAAAGCGCGGGACACTGCAGGGCACAGCGGGGGACACAGCGGGAAACAGCGGGGGACACAGCGAGGACACAGCAGAACACAGAGTGGGACACAGTGAGGACACAGCCGGACATAGCGGGACACAGCGGGACACAGCCGGGACCCAGCAGTGGACACCGCGGGACACCGCGGTGGACACAGCGGAACACAGCGGGGGACACATGGAGGACTCAGCGGGACAAAGCAGGGACACAGTGGCGACTCACCGGGGGACACAGCGGGGGACAAAGAGGGACACCACAGAACACAGTGGGAAATAGCGGGACACAGCGGGGAAACTGCGGGGACACAGGGAGACAAAGCGTGGGACACATAGGGACACAGCGGGGGAGACAGCGGGACACAGTGGGACACAGCGGGGGACAAAGAGGGAACACAGCGGGACCAAGCGGGACACAGCGTCGATACAGCGGGGACACAGCGGGACACAGCGGGGGACACAGCGAGGACACAGCAGAACACAGCGTGGGAAACAGCGAGGACACATTGGGACACAGCGGGGACACAGCGGGACCCAGTGCGGGACACAGGGAGGACACATTGGGACACAGCGGGGATACAGCGGGACTCAGCGGGGGACACAGCAGTACACAGCGGGACACAGCGGGGGACACAGAGGGGTAAACAGCAGGACACAGCGGGGAACACAGCGAGGACACAGCAGGACCAAGCGGGATACAACGTCGATACAGCGGGGACACAGCGGGACACAGCGGGGTACACAGCTGGGGACACAACGGGACACAGCGGGGGACACAGCGAGCACACAGCAGAACACAGCGTGGGAAACATCGAGGACACAGCGTGACACAGCGAGACACAGGGGGACACAGCGGGACACAGCAGTAGACACAGCGGGACACAGCGGGGGACACAGCGGGACACAGCGGGGAACACAGCGGGGACACTGCGGGAACATAGTGGGACACAGCGGGGCACACAGTGGGACACAGCGGGACACAGCTTGGGACACAGCGGGAACACAGCAGGACACAGCAGGGGACACAGCGAGGAAACAGCGGGACACAGCGGGACACAGCGTGGGACAAAGTGGGAGACAGCAGGGGACACAGCGAGGACACAGCGGGACACAGCGGCGACACATAGAGGACTCAGCGGGGGACACAGTGGGGGACAGAGCGGGACACAGCGGGACCCAGCGGGGACAAAGCGTGGGACAAAGCGGGAGACAGCAGGGGACACAGCGAGGACACAGCGGGACACAGCGGCGACACATAGAGGACTCAGCGGGGGACACAGTGGGGGACAGAGCGGGACACAGCGGGACCCAGCGGGGACAAAGCGTGAGACACAGCGGTGGACAGAGCATGAGACAGAGGCGGACACAGCGAGGACACAGCGGGACACAGCGGGGACACAGGTGGCTGAGGGGGGGCCACAGGGGGGACAAAGCGGGACACCACGGAACACAGCGTGAAACAGCGGTGAACCTGCGAGGACACAGCGGGACACAGCGGGGACACAGCGGGGACACAGCGGGACCCAGCAGTACACAGCGGGACACAGCAGGACACAGCGGGGGACACAGCGGGACACAGCGGGGGACACAGCGGGACACAGCGGGGACACAGAGGGGACTCAGCAGGGGACATAGCGGGGGACAAATCGGGACACCACAGGACACAGTGGGACACAGCGGGACACAGCGGGGACACTGCGGGGACACAGTGGGACAAAGTGGGGGACCCAGCGGGACACAGCGGGACCCAGCAGGACCCAGCGGGGAAACAGCGGGGACACAATGGGACACAGCGAGGACACAGCGGGACACAGTGGGGGACACAGTGGGACACAGCAAGGCACAACGGGGTCACAGCAGTGGACACAGCGGGACACAGCGGGGGACACAGCCAGACACAGCAGGGGACACAGCGGGACACAGTGGGGGACACAGCGGGACACAGCGGGGACACAGCTGGACACAGTGGGGTACAGAGCCGGACACAGCAAGGCACAATGGGGTCACAGCAGTGGACACAGCCGGACAAAGCAGGGCACAGAGCGGGACAGAGCGGGGATACAGCAGGTGCCACAGAGGGACACAGCGGGACACAGCGGGACACAGCGGGGGACACAGCGAGGACACATTGGGGACACAGCGGGTACACAGCGGGACTCAGCGGGGGACACAGCTGGACACAGTGGGACACAGTGCGACACAGTGGGGCACAGCAGGACACAGCGAGTGACACAGCAGGGACACAGTGGGACACTCTAGGGGACACAGGGGAGGATACAGCGGGGAC
>NW_012302495.1:0-3184 GCF_000151885.1 Dipodomys ordii | reverse complement strand
CGCTGTGCCCCGCAGTGTCCCGCTGTGTCCCGCTGTGTCCTCGCTGTGTCCCACTGTGTTCACGCTGTTTCCCTGCTGGGTCCTGCTGTGTCCCGCTGGGTCCCGCTGGGTCCTCCGCTTTCTCCCGCTGTGTCCCCACAATGTCCCCGCTGTGTCCCGCTGTGTCCTACTGTGTCCTGTGGTGTCCCGATTTGTCCCCCGTTATGTCCCCTGCTGAGTCCCCTCTGTGTCCCCGCTGTGTCCCGCTGTATCCCCCGCTGTGTCCCGCTGTGTCCCCCGCTGTGTCCTGCTGTGTCCCGCTGTGTCCTGCTGGGTCCCACAGTGTCCCCACTGTGTCCCCGCTGTGTCCCGCTGTGTCCGCCGCTGTGTCCCACTGTGTCCCCGCAGGTTCACCGCTGTTTCACGCTGTGTCCCGCTGTGTTCCGTGGTGTCCCGCTTTGTCCCCTGCTGTGGCCCCCCTGAGCCACCTCTGTGTCCCCGCTGTGTCCCGCTGTGTCCTCGCTGTGTCCGCCTCTGTCTCCCGCTCTGTCCACCGCTGTGTCTCACGCTTTGTCCCCGCTGGGTCCCGCTGTGTCCCGCTCTGTCCCCCACTGTGTCCCCCGCTGAGTCCTCTATGTGTCGCCACAGTGTCCCGCTGTGTCCTCGCTGTGTCCCCTGCTATCTCCCGCTTTGTCCCACGCTGTGTCCCGCTGTGTCCCGCTGTGTCCTCGCTGTGTCCCCGGCTGTGTCCTGCTGTGTTCCCGCTGTGTCCCAAGCTGTGTCCCGCTGTGTGCCCCGCTGTGTCCTGCTGGGTGCCGCTGTGTCCCCGCTGTGTCCCCGCTGTGTCCCCGCTGTGTCCTCGCTGTGTCCCGCTGTGTCTACTGCTGTGTCCCTACTGTGTCCCGCTGTGTCTCGCTGTGTCCCGCTGTGTCCTCGCTGTTTCCCACGCTGTGTTCTGCTGTGTCCTCGCTGTGTCCCCCGCTGTGTCCCGTTGTGTCCCCAGCTGTGTACCCCGCTGTGTCCCGCTGTGTCCCCGCTGTACCGACGCTGTGTCCCGCTTGGTCCCGCTGTGTCCTCGCTGTGTAATGCTGTGTCTCCCACTGAGTCCCGCTGTGTCCCCGCTGTGTCCCAATGTGTCCTTGCTGTGTCCCGCGCTGGGTCCCGCTGGGTCCCCCCTGTGTCCCCCGCTATGTCCCGCTGTGTCCCGCTGTGTTTCCTGCTGTGTCCTCTGCTCTGTCCCACTGTGTCCCCCTCTGTGTCCCGCTGTGTCCCCCCTGTGTCCCCCGCTGTGTCCTGCTGTGTCGTCGCTGTGTCCCCAGCTGTGTCCCGCTGTGTCCACACTGTGTTCCCCGTGTGTCCCGCTGTGTACCCCGCTGTGTCCCGCTGTGTCATGCTGTGTCCCGCTCTTTCTCCACTGTGTCCCGGTGTGTCCCGCTGTGTCCCTGCTGTGTGCCCGGTGTGTCCCGCTGTGTACCCCGCTTTGTCTAGCTGTGTCACTGCTGTGTCCCGCTGTGTACTGCTCTGTCCCCCGCTGAGTCCCGCTGTGTCCCCGCTGTGTCCCAATGTGTCCTCGCTGTATCCCCCCCCTGTGTCCCGCTGTGTCCCCCCTGTGTCCCCCGCTGTGTCCCGCTGAGTTCCTCTGTGTCCCCTGCTGTGTCCCCCCCTCTGTCCCACTGTGTCCCCCTCTGTGTCCCGCTGTGTCCCTCTGTGTACTGCAGTGTCCCCCGCTGAGTCCCGCTGTGTCCCCGCTGTGTCCCAAAGTGTCTTCGCTGTGTCCCCCGCTGTGTCCCCCTCTGTCCCCCGCTGTGTCCCGCTGTGTCCACTGCTGTGTCCACATTGTGTCCCGCTGTTTTCCCCGCTGTGTCCCGCTGTGTTGTCACTGTGTCCCTCTGTGTCCTTGCTGTGTCCACCGTGTGTCCCGCAGTGTACCCCGCTGTGTCCCCCGTGTGTCCCGCTGTGTACCCCGCTGTTTCCCGCTGTGTCATGCTTTGTCCCGCTCTTTCCCCACTGTGTCCCGTTGTATCCCGGCTGTGTGCCCGCTGTGTTCCACTGTGTAATCTGCTGTGTCTCGCTTTGTACCCGTTGTGTCTCGCTGTGTCCCCCGCTCTGTCCCCCGCTGTGTCCCGCCTTGTCCCCCTCTGTGTCCCGCTGTGTCCTGCTGTGCCCCCCGCTGTGTCCCGCTGTATCCACGCAGTGTCCCGCTTTATCCCACTGTGTTCCGCTGTGTTCCGTGTTGTCCCGTTTGTGCCCCTCAGTGTCCCCCGCTGTGTCCCAACTGTGTCCCCGCTGTGTCCCGCTGTGTCCTCGATGTGTCCCCTGCTGTGTCCTGCTCTGTTCCCCGCTGTGTCGCCCACTTTGTCCCAACTGTGCCGCGCTGTGTCCCGCTGTGTCCCGCTGTGTCCCGCTGTATCCCGCTATGTCCCCCACTATGTCCCGTTGTGTCCCCAGCTGTGTACCCCGCTGTGTCCCGCTGTGTCCCCGCTGTGTCCCAATGTGTCCTCGCTGTTTCCCACGCTGTGTTCTGCTGTGTCCTCGCTGTGTCCCCCGCTGTGTCCCGCTGTGTCCCCGCTGTATCGACGCTGTGTCCCGCTTGGTCCCGCTGTGTCCCCCCTGTGTCCCCCGCTGTGTCCCACTGTGTCCCGCTGTGTCCCCCGCTGTGTCCCTATGTGTCCCACGCTTTGTCCCCCTGTGTCCCCGCAATTTCCCCGCTGTGTCCCGCTGTTTCCCACTGTGTTCTGTGGTGTCCGGCTTTGTCCCGCGCTGTGTCCCCCGGTGAGTCGCCGCTGTGTCCCCGCTTTGTCCCGCTGAGTCCTCCATGTGTCCCCCGCTGTGTTCCGCTCTGTCCACCGCTGTGTCACGCTGTGTCCACTGCTGGGTCCCGGCTGTGTCCCGCTGTGTCCCGCTGTGTCCGGCTGTGTCCTCACTGTGTCCCACTCTGTGTTCCGCTGTGTCCTCGCTGTGTCCCCCGCTGTGTCCCGCTGTGTCCCCCGCTGTGCCCTGCAGTGTCCCGCTCTGTCCCGCTGTGTCCTCGCTGTGTCCCGCTGTGTCCCCGCTGTGTCCCCGCTGTCTCCAGCTCTGTCCCCTGCTGTGTCTCACGCTTTGTCCCCGCTGTGTCCCACTGCGTCCCGCTGTGTCCCGCTGTGCCCCCACTGTGTCCCGTTGTGTCCACAGCTTTGTACCATGCTGTGTAACGCTGTGTCTCCGC
>NW_012302494.1:0-3184 GCF_000151885.1 Dipodomys ordii | reverse complement strand
GGGACACAGTGGGGGCACAGCGGGACAAAGCGGGACACAGTGGGACACAGCGGGGACAAAGCTTGAGACACAGCGGGGTACAGAGCGGGAGACAGCGGGGGACACAGTGAGGACACAGCGGGACAAAGCGCTGACACTGCGGGGGACACAGCGGGGGACACAGCGGGGGACACAGCCGGACACAGCGGGACACAGCGGGGGAAACAGGGGGGACCCAGCGGGACCCAGCGCGGGACACAGCGTGGACACATTGGGACACAGCGGTTCACAGCGGGGGACCCAGCAGTACACATCGGGACACAGCGGGTCACAGCGAGGGACACAGAGGGGTACATAGCGGGACACAGTGGGGAACACAGGGAGGACACAGCGGGACCCAGCGGGAGACAGCGTCGATACAGCGGGGACACAGCGGGACACAGTGGGGTACACAGCTGGGGACACAACGGGACAGAGCGGGGAACACAGCGATGACACAGCAGAACACAGCGTGGGAAACAGCAAGGACACAGCGGGACACAGCGAGACACAGAGGGACACAGTGGGGACACAGCAGTAGACACAGTGAGACACAGCGGGAGACACAGCGGGACACAGCGGGGAACACAGCGAGGACACAGCGGGGACACTGCGGGAACATAGTGGGACACAGCAGGGGACACAGCGAGGACACAGCGGGACACAGTGGGACACAGCGTGTGACAAAGCGGGAGACAGCAAGGGACACAGCGGGACACAGCAGGTCACAGCAGGGGACACAGCGGGACACAGCAGGGACACAGCGAGGACACAGCGGGACACAGTGGGACACAGCAGAGAATACAGCGTGACACAGCGGGACACAGCGGGGGACAACGTGGACACAGCGGGACACAGCGGGGAACAGAGCGAGGACACAGCGGGGACACAGCGGGGACACAGCGGTGGACACAGAGGGACACAGAGGGGGACACAGAGGGACACAGTGGGGGACACAGTGGGACACAGCGGGGAACACAGTGGGACACAGCGGGGGACACAGAGGGGGACAGCAGGGACACAGCGGGACACAGCGGGACACAGCGGGGGACACAACGGGAACACAGTGGGGACACAGCGGGACACAGCGGGACACAGCAGGACATAGCGGGGACACAGCGGGGACACAGCGGGGATAGAGTGGGGGACTCAGCCGGGGACAGAGCGGTGGACACAGCTGGACACAGAGGGACACAGCAAGGACATAGTGGGGCACAACAGGGGACAAGCGAGGACACAGCAAGACTCAGAGGGAAACAGCCGGACAGAGCGGGGGACACAGCAGGGGACTGCAGGGACATACTGGGGGACAACGGGGACACAGCGGGACAGAGTGGGGCACAGCGGGGGACACAGCGGGGACAGAGCAGGGACACAGTGGGACACAGCGTGGGACACAGCGGGGACACAGCGGGACACAGCGTGGGACACAGCAGGGACACAGCAGGACACAGCGGGACACAGCAGGACATAGGGGGACACAGTGGGGACACAGCGGGACACAGGGGGGACACAGAGGGACACAACGGGGGACACAGTGGGACACAGCGGGGATACAGCAGGGGACACAGCTGGACACAGCAGGACACAGCAGGGACTACACGGGACACAGCGGGTACACTTCGGTGACACAACGGGACACAGCGGGGACACACCTGAACACAGCGCGGCCACAGCGGGGGACCCAGAGGGACACAGCGGAGAACACAGAGGGACACAGCGGGACACAGCGGGGGACAGAGGGGACACAGCGGGACACAGCCGGACACAGCAGGGACACAGCAGGGGACAGCGGGGACACACCAGGGAACAACGGGAACACAGCCAGGACACAGAGGAGGACACAGCGAGGACACAGAGGGACACAGCAGGGGACACAGCTGGGGACACAGCCGGACACAGCGGGGACACAGCGGGGACCTCAGTGGGGGACACTGCATGACACAGCGAGGGACACAGGGGGGACACAGCGGGACCAAGCGGGGGACAAAACGGGACACCACGGAACACAACGAGACACAGCGAGAAACAGCGGTGACCCTGCGGGGACACAGCGGTACACAGTGGGGCACACAGCAGTGGACACAGCTGGACACAGTGGGGGACACAGTGGGACACAGTGGGGGACACAGCAGGGGACACAGCGCGGACACAGCGGGACACAACGGGGGAAACAGCGAGGACACAGCGGGTGACAAGGGGGAGACAGAGCGGGACACAGCGGGAAACAGCGGGGGACACAGCGGGAAACAGCAGGGGACACAGCGGGGGACACAGCGGGACACAGCGCGATACACATGGGAGACACAGCGGGACACAGTGGGGGACAAAGCGAGAACACATTGGGACACAGCGGGGACACAGCGGGACTCAGCGGGGAACACAGCAGTACACAGCGGGACACAGCAGGACACAGCGGGGACACATCAGGGACACTTCGGGTGACACAGTGTGACACAGCGGGGGACACAGGTGGTACTGAGCCGGACACAGATGGTACACATCGAGACTCAGCAGGGGACACAGCAGTACACATCTGGACTCAGCGGAACACAGCGGGGGACTCAGCGTAACACAGCGTGAAACACAGCGAGGACACAGCGGGACACAGTTGGACACAGCGGGGGACCATGCAAGGACACAGCAGGACACATCGGGGGACACAGTGAGGACACAGTGGGGACAGAGCGGTGGAAACAGTGGGACACAGCGGGGACACAGCAGTGGACACAGCGGGACACAGCGGGGGACACAGCGGGACACATTTGGGGACACAACGAGGACACAGTGGAACACAGCGTGGGACACAGCCAGCACACAGCGGGACACAGCGGGACACAGCGGGGGACACAGCGAGGACACAGCGGGACACAGCGGGGGAAACAGCGAGGACACAGCGGGGGACAAGGGGGTGACAGAGCGGGACACAGTGAGGACACAGCGGCACAAACCGGGGGACACAGCGGGACACAGCGGGGGACACAGCGGGACACAGCGGGACTCAGTGGGATACACAGGGGAGACACAGCGGGACACAGCGGGGGACACAGCAGTACACAGCGGGACACAGCGGGGACACAGCGGGACTCAGCGGGGGACACAGCAGTACACAGCGGGACACAGCGGGACACAGCGGGGACACAACAGGGACACAGCAGGGGATGAT
>NW_012302493.1:0-3184 GCF_000151885.1 Dipodomys ordii | reverse complement strand
GAAGGAGAAGGAGAAGCAGTAAGGAGTAGGACAAGCAGGAGAAGCAGAAGAAGCAGAAGCGGGAGAAGCAGAAGAAGAAGAAGAAACAGAAGAATGAGAAGGAGCAGAAGGAGAAGCAGAAGCAGAAGGAGAAGCAGAAAGAGAAGCAGAAGAAGCAGTAGCAGGAGAAGCAGAAGCAGAAGAAACAGAAGATGCCGAAGAATCAGAAGGAGAACCTGAAGCAGAAGGAGAAGCAGAAGCAGCAGAAGCTGGAAAAGCAGAAGCAGAAGAAACCGAACAAGCAGAAGAAGCAGAAGCAGAACGAGAAGCAGAAGAAGAGGGAGAAAGAGAAGGATTAGGAGTAGGAGGAGCAGAAGCAGAATAAGAAGCAGAAAGAGAAGCAGAAGGAGAAGCAGAAGGAGAAACAGAAGCACAAGCAGGAGAAGCAGAAGCAGAAGCAGAAAGAGAAGCACAAGAAGGAGGAATTGAAGGAGAAGGAGAATGAGACGGAGAAGCAGAAGGAGAAGTAGGAGAAGCAGAAGAAGAAGAAGCAGGAGAAGCAGAAACAGAAGAAACAGAAAAAGCAGAAGAAGCAGAAGAAGAAGCAGCAGGAGAAGCAGAAGAAGAAGAAGGAGAAGGAGAAAGAGAAGGATTAGGAATAGGAGAAACAGAAGGATAAGCAGAAGGAGAAAGAGAAGGAGAACGAGAAGCAGGAGAAGCAGAAGAAGCAGAAGCAGGAGAAGCAGAAGCAAAATGAAAAGCAGAAGAAGGAGAAATTGAAACAGAAGAAGATGCAGAAGGAGAAGCAGAAGCAGAAGTAGAAGCAGAAAATGGAGAAGCAGAAGCAGAAGCATAAGGAGAAACAGAAGGAGAAGCAGGAGAAGCAGAAGCAGGAGAAGCAGAATCAAAAGAAATAGAAGAAGGATAAGAAGCAGAAGCAGAAAAAGCAGAAAGAGAAGCAGAAACAGAAGGAGAAGCAGAAATAGAAGCAGAAGAAGCAGAAGCAGAACCTGAAGCAGAAGGAGAAGCAGGAGAAGCAGAAGAAGCAGAATCTGGAGAAGAAGGAGAACCAGAAGGAGAAGCAGAAGCAGAAAGAGAAGCAAAAGCAGAAGGAGAAGCAGAAAGAGAAGTAGAAGAAACAGAAGAAGCAGAAGCAGAAGCAGTAGCAGAAGAAGCTGAAGACGCAGAAGCAGATAGAGAAGCAGAAGGAATAGCAGAATAACGACAAGGAGAAACAGAAGGAGAAGAAGAATGAGAAGCAGAAGGAGAAGCAGGAAAAACAGAAGAAGCAGAAACAGACGGAGAAGCAGAAGAAGGAGAAGCAGAAGCAGAAGAAGAAGCAGAAGGAAAAGCACAAGCAGAAGGAGATGCAGAAGGAGTAGCAGGAGAAGCAGAAGAAGCAGAAGCAGAAGGAGAAGAAGAAGGAGAAGAAGCAGAATCAGAAGAAGCAGAAGGAGAAGTAGAAAGAGAAGCCGACGAAGAGAAGCAGAACGAGAAGCAGGAGAAGCAGAAGAAGCAGAGCGGGAGAAGCAGAAGAAGAAGAAACAGAAGAAATAGAAGGAGCAGAAGCAGAAGGAGGAGCAGAAGCAGAAGGAGAAGCAGAAAGAGAAGCAGGAAAAGCAGAAGAAGCAGAAGCAGGAGAAGCAGAAGCAGAAGAAACAGGAGAAGGACAAGAAGCAGAAGCAGAAGGAGAAGCAGAAAAAGAAGGAGAAGCAGAAAGACAAGGAGGGGAAGCAGAAGAAGCAGAAGCAGGAGAACCAGAAGCATAAGAATCCGAAGAAGCAGAAGCAGAACCTGAAGCAGAAGGAGAAGCAGGAGAAGCAGAAGAAGCAGAATCTGTAGAACCAGAAGGAGAAGCAAAAGGAGAAGCAGAAGCAGAAAGAGAATCAAAAGGAGAAGGAGAAGCGGAAGAAACAGAAGAGGCAGAAGCAGTAGCAGTTGCAGCAGAAGCAGAAGGAGAAGCAAAAGTAAAAGCAGAAGAACGGGAAGGAGAAACAGAAGGAGAAGCAGAAGGAGAAGCAGAAGAAGCAGAAGGAGAAGCAGAAGGAGAAACAGAAGCAGAAGAAGCAGCAGAAGGAGAAGCAGAAGCAGAAGAAGATGCAGAAGGAGAAGCAGGAGAAGCAGAAGAAGCAGAAGTAGAAGGAGAAGTAGGAGAAGGAGAAGGAG
Source organism: Dipodomys ordii (assembly GCF_000151885.1). Classification (NCBI taxonomy): domain Eukaryota; kingdom Metazoa; phylum Chordata; class Mammalia; order Rodentia; family Heteromyidae; genus Dipodomys; species Dipodomys ordii. Next base: position 1,039 of record NW_012302493.1, on the reverse strand, counting down.
AAGCAGTAGAAGCAGAAGAAGCAGAAGCAGGAGAAGCAGAAGCAATGAGAAGCAGAATGAGAAGCAGTAGAAGAAGAAGAAGCAGGAAAAGCAGAAGCAGCAGAAAGAGAAGTTGAAGAAGAAGAAGATGAAGAAGAAGAAGAAGAAGAAGAAGAAGAAGAAGAAGAAGAAGAAGAAGAAGAAGAAGAAGAAGAAGAAGAAGAAGAAGAAGAAGTAGAAGAAGAAGTAGAAAAAGAAGAAGAAGGAGAAGGAGAAGGAGAAGGAGAAACAGTAGAAGCAGAAGAAGCAGAAGCAGGAGAAGCAGAAGCAGGAGAAGCAGAAGCAGAAGAAAAAGAATAAGCATAAGAACCAGAATCAAGGGAGAAGCAGAAGAAGGAGAAGCAGAAGCAGAAGAAGCAGCAGAAGCAGAAGCAGAAGCAGAAGAAGATGCAGAAGGAGAAGCAGGAGAAGCAGAAGGAGAAGGAGAAGGCGAAAGAAAAGGAGTAGGAGTAGGAGAAGCAAAAGGATAAGCAGAAGCAGAAAGAGACGCAGAAGGAGAAGCAGCACGAGAAGTAGGAGAAGCAGGAGAAGCAGAAGCAGGAGAAGCAGAATAAACAGAAGACGCAGAAGCAGAATGAGAAGCAGAAGGAGAAATTGAAGCAGAAGCAGAAGCAGAAGGAGAAGCAGAAGCAGAAGGAGAAGCAGAAGAAGGAGAAGGAGAAGCAGAAAGAGAAGCAGAAAGAGAAGCACAACGAGAAGCAGGAGAAGCAGAAGCAGGAGAAGCAGAAGCAGAAGAAACATAGGAAGGAGAAGAAGCAGAAGCAGAAGGAGAAGCAGAAACAGAAGGAAAAGCAGAAAGAGAAGCAGGAGAAGCAGAAGAAGCAGCAGCAGGAGAAGCAGAAGCAGAAGAAGCCAAAGAAGCAGAAGCAGAACCTGAAGCAGAAAGAGAAGCAGGAGAAGCAGAAGAAGCAGAATCTGGAGAAGCAGAAGGAGAAGCAGACGCAGAAAGAGAAGCAAAAGCAGAAGGATAAGCAGATGGGGAAGCAGAAGAAGCAGAGGC
>NW_012302492.1:0-3185 GCF_000151885.1 Dipodomys ordii | reverse complement strand
CAGAAGGAGAAGCAGCAGAAGAAGTAGAACCAGAAATTCAGGTAGGAGAAACAGAAGAAGCAGAAGCAGAAGGAGAAGCAAAAAGAGAAGCAGTAGGAGAAGTAGAAGAAGCAGCAGAAGGAGAAGCAGCAGAAGAAGCAGAAAAACAGGCAGGAGAAGCAGAAGCAGAAAGAGAAGTAGAAGCAGAAGAAGCAGAAGCAGAAGAAGAAGCAGTACAAGCACAAGAAGCAGAAGTAGGAGAAGAAGAAGCAGAAGATAAAGAAGAAGCATAAGAAGCAGAAGCAGAGGGAGAAGCAGAAACAGAAGGAGAAGCAGAAAGAGAAAGAGGGGAAGCAGAAGAAGCAGAAGCAGGAGAAGCAGAAGCATAAGAATCCGAAGAAGCAGAAGCAGAACCTGAAGCTGAAGGAGAAGCAGGAGAAGCAGAAGAAGCCGAATCTGGAGAAGCAGAATGAGAAGCTGAAGTAGAAGCAGAAGCAGAAGCAGAAAGAGAATCAAAAGCAGAAGGAGAAGCAGAAGAAAGAGAAGAAGCAGAAGCAGTAGCAGTTGCAGCAGAAGCAGAAGGAGAAGCAGAAGGAAAAGCAGAAGAATGAGAAGGAGAAGGAGAAACAGAAGGAGAAGCAGAAGGAGAATCAGAAGGAGAAGCAGAAGAAGCAGAAGGAGAAGCAGAAGGAGAAACAGAAGCAGAAGAAACATCAGAAAGAGAAGCAGAAGCAGAAGAAGATGCAGAAGGAGAAGCAGGAGTAGCAGAAGAAGCAGAAGCAGAAGGAGAAGTAGAAGAAGGAGAAGGAGAAGGAAGAGCCGCAGAAGCAATAGGAGAAGAAGAAAGAGAAGCAGAAGCAGAATGAGAAGCAGAAAGAGAAGCAGTAGAAGCAGAAGAAGCAGGAAAAGCAGATGCAGAAGAAAGACAAGAAGAAGAAGAAGAAGAAGAAGAAGAAGAAGCATAAGGAGAAGCATAAGGAGAAGCAGTAGAAGCAGAAGAAGCAGAAGCAGGAGAAGCAGAAGCAGAAGAAAAAGAATTAAGCAAAAGAAGCATAAGCAGAAGCAGTGAGAGAAGCAGAAGAAGGAGAAGGAGAAGGAGCAGCAGAAGGAGAAGCAGAAGCAGAAAGAGAAGCAGAAACAGAAGGAGAACAAGAAGGAGAAGCAGGAGAATCAGAAGAAGCAGAAAGAGAAGGAGAAGAAGGAGAAGCAGAAGTAGAATCCGAAGAAACAGAAGAAGAAGAAGAAGAAGAAGAAGAAGAAGAAGAAGAAGAAGAAGAAGAAGAAGAAGAAGAAGAAGAAACAGAAGCAAAAGTAACAGATGAAGGAGAAGAGCAGAAGCAGAAGCAGAAGGAGAAGCAGAAGCAGAAGGAGAAGCAGAAAGAGAAGCAGGAGAACCAGAAGAAGCAGGAGAAGCAGAAGCAGAAGAAACAGGAGAAGCCGAAGAAGCAGAAGCAGAATCTGAAGCAGAAGGAGAAACAGAAGAAGCACAATCTGAAGCAGAAGCAGAAGAAACAGAAATAGTAGAATAAGCAGAAGCAGAAGCACCAGGACAAGCAGAAGAACAAGAAGGAGAAGGCGAAAGAGAAGGATTAGGAGTAGGAGAAGCAAAAGGATAAGCAGAAGCAGAAAGAGACGCAGAAGGAGAAGCAGCACGAGAAGTAGGAGAAGCAGGAGAAGCAGAAGCAAGAGAAGCAGAAGAAACAGAAGACGAAGAAACAGAAGGAGAAATTGAAGCAGAAGGAGAAGGAGAAGCAGAAGGAGAAGCTGAAGAAGGAGAAGGAGAAGCAGAAAGAGAAGCAGAAAGAGAAGCACAACGAGAAGCAAGAGAAGCAGAAGCAGGAGAAGCATAAGCAGAAGAAACATAAGGAGAAGAAGCAGAAGCGGAAGGAGAAGCAGAAACAGAAGGAAAAGCAGAAATAGAAGCAGGAGCAGCAGAATAAGCAGCAGCAGGAGAAGCAGAAGCAGAAGAAGCCGAAGAAACAGCAGCAGAACCTGAAGCATAAGGAGATACAGGAGAAGCAGAAGAAGCAGAATCTGGAGAAGCAGAAGGAGAAGCAGAAGCAGAAAGAGAAGCAAAAGCAGAAGGAGAAGCATAAGGAGAAGCAGAAGAAACAGAAGAAGCAGAGGCAGTAGCAGAAGATGTAGAAGCAGAAAGAGAAGCAGAAGGAAAAGCAGAAGAACGAGAAGGAGAAGGAGAAGGAGAAACAGAAGGAGAAGCAGAAAGAGAAGCAGAAGAAGGAGCAGGAGAAGGAAAAGCAGCAGGAGAAGCAGAAAGAGAAGCAGAAGGAGAAGCAGGAGATGCAGAAACAGCAGAAGCAGAAGCAGAAGAAACAGGAGAAGGACAAGAAGCAGAAGCAGAAGGAGATGCAGAAACAGAAGGAGAAGCAGAAGGAGAAGGAGGGAAAACAGAAGAAGCAGAAGCAGGAGAAGCAGAAGCATAAGAATGCGAAGAAGCAGAAGGAGAACCTGAAGCAGAAGGAGAAGCAGGAGAAGCAGAAGAAGCAGAATCTGGAGAAGCAGAAGGAGAAGCATAAGCAGAAAGAGAATCAAAAGCAGAAGGAGAAGCAGAAGAAACAGAAGAAGTAGAAGCAGTAGCAGGTGTAGCAGAAGCAGAAGGAAAAGCAGAAAAACAGGAAGGAGAAGGAGAAACAGAAGGAGAAGTAGAAGGAGAAGCAGAAAGAGAAGCAGGTAAAGCAGAAGAAGAAAAAGAGGAAGGAGAATCAGAAGGAGAAGCAGAAGAAGGAGAAGGAGAAACAGAAACAGAAGAAGATGCAGAAGGAGAAGCAAGAGAAGCAGAAGAAGCAGAAGCAGAAGGAGAAGCAGAAGAAGCAGAATCTGGAGAAGCAGAAGGAGAAGCAGAAGCAGAAAGAGAAGCAAAAGCAGAAGGAGAAGCAGAAGAAACAGAAGAAGCAGAGGCAGTAGCAGAAGAAGCAGAAGATTCAGCAGCAGAAGGAGAAGCAGAAGGAAAAGCAGAAGAACTAGAAGGAGAAGGAGAAACAGAAGGAGAAGCTGAAAGAGAAGCAGAGAAGGAGCAATAGAAGGAAAAGCAGCAGAGAAACAGAAGAGCAGCAGACGGAGAAGCAGAAATGCAGAACAGGAGAAGACAAGCAGAGAAACAGGAGATGACAGAAGCAGAGCAGATGAGAGCAGAAGAGAGAGGGAGCAGAGAGCAGAGCAGGAGAGCAGAGCATAGATCCGAGAGCAGA
>NW_012302491.1:0-3185 GCF_000151885.1 Dipodomys ordii | reverse complement strand
ACTGCTTCTGCTTCTGCTTCTTTTGCTTATTCTATTTCTTCTGCTTCTCCTGCATCTACTGCTTCTCCTTATGCTTCTCCTTCTTCTTCTTGTTCTTCTTCTTGTTCTTCTTCTTCTTCTTCTTCTTCTTCTTCTTCTTCTTCTTCTTCTTCTTCTTCTTCTTCTTCTTCTTCTTCTTCTTCTTCTTCTTCTCTTTCTTCTGCTTCTCCTGGTTTTTCTGCTTCTACTGCTTCTCTTTTTGCTTCTCATTCTGCTTCTGCTTCTCCTTCTGCTTCTCCTATTGCTTCTGATGCCCTTCCTTCTCCTTCTCCTTCTCCTACTTCTGTTTCTCCTTCTGCTTCTGCTTCTGCTGCTTCTCCTGCTTCGACTTCTGCATCTTCTTCTGCTTCTCCTTCTGCTGCTTCTTCTGCTTCTGCTTCTCCTTCTTCTGCTTCTCCTTCTGCTTCTCCTTCTCCTTCTGCTCCTTCTCCTTCTTCTGCTTCTCCCTCTGATTCTGCTTCTTTTGCTTATTCTTTTTCTTCTGCTTCTGCTTCTCCTGCTTCTGCTTCTTCTGCTTCTCCTTATGACTCTCCTTCTCCTCTACTCCTCCTCCTCCTCCTCCTTCTTGTTCTTCTTGTTCTTGTTCTTGTTCTTGTTCTTCTTCTTCTTCTCTTCTCTTCATCTGCTTCTTCTTTTCCTGCTTCTTCTGCTTCTACTGCTTCTCTTTCTGCTTCTCATTCTGCTTCTTCTTCTCCTTCTGCTTCTCCTATTTCTTCTGCGGCTCTTCCTTCTCCTACTTCTACTTCTCCTTCTGCTTCTGCTTCTTCTGCTTCTCCTGCTTCTCCTTCTGCATCTTCTTCTGCTTCTGCTTCTCCTTCTGCTGCTTCTTCTGCTTCTGTTTCTCCTTCTGCTTCTCCTTCTGCTTCTTCTGCTTCTCCTTCTGATTCTCCTTCTGCTTCTCCTTCTGTTTCTCCTTCTCCTTCTCGTTCTTCTGCTTTTCTTTCTGCTTCTCCTTCTGCTTCTGCTGCAACTGCTACTGCGTCTTCTGTTTCTTCTGAGTCTCCTTCTGCTTTTGATTCTCTTTCAGCTTCTGCTTCTCCTTCAGCTTCTCATTCAGCTTCTCCAGATTCTGCTTCTTCTGCTTCTCCTGCTTCCGTTTTTGCTTCAGGTTTTGCTTCTGCTTCTTCGGATTCTTATGCTTCTGCTTCTCCTGCTTCTGCTTCTTCTGCTTCCCCTCCTCTTTCTGCTTCTCCTTCTGTTTCTGCTTCTCCTGCTTCTGCTTCTTCTGCTTTTCCTGCTTCTCTTTCTGCTTCTCCTTCTGCTTTTCCTTCTCCTTCTGCTTCTGCTCCTTCTCCTTCTTCTGTTTCTTCTTCTTCTGCTTCTCCCGCTTCTGCTTCTTCTGCTTCTCCTGCTTCTCGTTCTGCTTCTCTTCGTCGGCTTCTCTTTCTACTTCTGCTTGTGCTTCTTCTGATTCTGCTTCTTCTACTTCTTCTCTCCTTCTGCTTCTGCTTCTTCTGCTTCTCCTGCTGCTCCTTCTGCATCTCCTTCTTCTTGTGCTTTTCGTCTGCTTCTTCTTCTGCTTCTGCTTCTCCTTCTCATTCTTCTGCTTCTCCGTCTGATTCTGCTTCTTCTGCCTTTCCTGATTCTCCTTCTGCTTCTCCTTCTTCTTCTCCTTCTGTTTCTCCTTCTCCTTCTCGTTCTTCTGCTATTCCTTCTGCTTCTCTTTCTGCTTCTGCATCTTCAGCTTCTTCTGCTACTGCTTCTGCTTCTTCTGTTTCTTCTGCTTCTCCTTCTGCTTTTGCTTCTCTTTCTGCTTCTGCTTCTCCTTCTGGTTCTCCTTCTTCTTCTCCAGATTCTGCTTCTTCTGCTTCTCCTTCCGCTTCAGGTTCTGCTTCTGCTTCTTCGGCTTCTTCTGCTTCTATTTCTGCTTCTCCTTCTGTTTCTGCTTCTCTTTCTGCTTCTGCTTCTTCTCCTTCTTCTATTTCTTCTGCTTCTGCTTCTCCTGCTTCTGCTTCTTCTGCTTCTCCTTATGCCTCTCCTTCTCCTCCTCCTCCTCCACCTCCTCCTCCTTCTTGTTCTTCTTCTTGTTCTTCTTGTTCTTGTTCTTGTTCTTCTTGTTCTTCTTGTTCTTCTTGTTCTTCTTGTTCTTCTTCTTCTTCTTCTTCTTCTTCTTCTTCTTCTTCTCTTTCTTCTGCTTCTTCTTTTCCTGCTTCTTCTGCTTCTACTGCTTCTCTTTCTGCTTCTCATTCTGCTTCTGCTTCTCCTTCTGCTGCTTCTTCTGCTTCTGTTTCTCCTTCTGCTTCTCCTTCTGCTTCTTCTGCTTCTCCTTCTGATTCTCCTTCTGCTTCTCCTTCTGTTTCTCCTTCTCCTTCTCGTTCTTCTGCTTTTCTTTCTGCTTCTCCTTCTGCTTCTGCTGCAACTGCTACTGCGTCTTCTGTTTCTTCTGAGTCTCCTTCTGCTTTTGATTCTCTTTCAGCTTCTGCTTCTCCTTCAGCTTCTCATTCAGCTTCTCCAGATTCTGCTTCTTCTGCTTCTCCTGCTTCCGTTTTTGCTTCAGGTTTTGCTTCTGCTTCTTCGGATTCTTATGCTTCTGCTTCTCCTGCTTCTGCTTCTTCTGCTTCCCCTCCTCTTTCTGCTTCTCCTTCTGTTTCTGCTTCTCCTGCTTCTGCTTCTTCTGCTTTTCCTGCTTCTCTTTCTGCTTCTAATTCTGCTTTTCCTTCTCCTTCTGCTTCTGCTCCTTCTCCTTCTTCTGTTTCTTCTTCTTCTGCTTCTCCCGCTTCTGCTTCTTCTGCTTCTCCTGCTTCTCGTTCTGCTTCTCTTCGTCGGCTTCTCTTTCTACTTCTGCTTGTGCTTCTTCTGATTCTGCTTCTTCTACTTCTTCTCTCCTTCTGCTTCTTCTGCTTCTCCTGCTGCTCCTTCTGCATCTCCTTCTGCTTGTGCTTTTCGTCTGCTTCTTCTTCTGCTTCTCCTTTTCATTCTTCTGCTTCTCCGTCTGATTCTGCTTTTTCTGCCTTTCCTGATTCTCCTTCTGCTTCTCCTTCTTCTTCTCCTTCTGTTTCTCCTTCTCCTTCTCGTTCTTCTGCTATTCCTTCTGCTTCTCTTTCTGCTTCTGCATCTTCAGCTTCTTCAGCTACTGCTTCTGCTTCTTCTGTTTCTTCAGCTTCTCCTTCTGCTTTTGCTTCTCTTTCAGCTTCTGCTTCTCCTTC
>NW_012302490.1:0-3185 GCF_000151885.1 Dipodomys ordii | reverse complement strand
GGGGAACACAGTGAGGACATAGTGAGGACACAGTGGGGGACACTTGCGGGAACATAGTGGGACACAGCGGGGGCACAAAAGTGGGACACAGCGGGATAAAGCTTGGGACACAGCGGGGAACACAGCAGGACACAGCGGGGGACACAGCGAGGACACAGCGGGACACAGCGGGACACAGCGTGGGACAAAGCGGGAGACAGCAGGGGACACAGCGAGGACATAGCAGGACACAGCGTCGACACATAGAGGACTCAGCGGGGGACACAGTGGGGGACAGAGCGGGACACAGAGGGACACTGCGGGGCACAGCGGGGGACACAGCGGGACACAGCGGGGGACCCAGCGGGACCCAGCGGGACACAGCGGGACACTGCGGGGCACAGCGGGGGACACAGTGGGACACAGCGGGGGACACAGGGAGGACACAGCTTAACACAGCATGGGACAAAGCGAGGACACAGCGGAACACAGCGAGACACAGCGGGACCCAGCGGGGACCCAGCAGTGGACACAGCGGGACACAGCGGGGGACAAAGCAGGACACCACGGAACACAGCAGGACACAGCGTGAAACAGCGGTGAACCTGCGGGGACACAGCGGGACACAGCGGAGGACACAGCGGGACCAAGCAGGACACAGCGGGGGACACAGCGGGACACAGCGGGGGACACAGCAGGGACACAGTGGGACACAGTAGGACACAGCGTCGGACAAAGCGGGAGACAGCAGAGGACACAGGGAGGATACAGCTGGACACAGCGGGGACACAGAGGGGACTCAGCAGGGGACATAGAGGGAAAAAAGCGGGACACCACGGGACACAGTAGGACACAGCGGGACACAGCGGGGACACTGCGGGACACAGCCGGGGGACACAGCGGTGGACAGCGGGGGACAGAGAATGGACACAGGAGAACACAGAGGGGACACAGCTGGACACAGAAGGGTACACAGTGGGACACAGCGGACACACAGCGGGGACAGAGCTGGACACAGAGGGACAGAGGGTGACACAGCTGGACACTGAGGGAGACAGAGTGAGGACACAGCCGGAAACAGCGAAACACAGCGTGACACAGTGGGGACACAGCAGGGGACACAGCGGGACACAGCGGGGGACACAGCGGGACACAGCGGGGGACACAGGGGGACACAGCGGGACACAGCAGGACACAGAGGGGGACACAGTGGGACAGAGCAGAGGACACAGCAGTAAACACAGCGGGACACAGCGGGACACAGCGGGGGACACAGGGGGGACACAGCGGGACCCAGCGCGGGACACAGCGAGGACACATTGGGACACAGCGGGGCACAGCGTGACTCAGCGGGGGACACAGCAGTACACAGCAGGACACAGCGGGACACAGCGGGGGACACAGAGGGGTAAACAGCGGGACACAGCAGGGAACACAGCGAGGACACAGCGGGACCAAGCGGGACACAGCGTCGATACAGCGGGGACACAGCGGGACACAGCGGGGTACACAGCTGGGGACACAACGGGACACAACGGGGGACACAGCGAGGACACAGCAGAACACAGCGTGGGAAACAGCAAGGACACAGCGGGACACAGCGAGACACAGTGGGACACAGTGGGGACACAGCAGTAGACACAGCGGGACACAGCGAGGACACAGCGGGGACACAGCGGGGACGCAGCGGCACCCAGCAGGACACAGCGGGGCACACAGCGGGACACAGCGGGACACAGCGGGACACAGCGGGACACAGCATGGGACAAAGCGGGAGATAGGAGGGGACACAGCGAGGACACAGCGGGACACAGTGGCGACACATAGAGGACTCAGCGGGGGACACAGTGGGGGACAGAGCGGGACACAGCGGGACCCAGCGGGGACAAAGCGTGAGACACAGCGGTGGACAGAGCGGGAGACAGAGGCGGACACAGCGAGGACACAGCGGGACACAGCGGGGACACAGAGGTGGCTCAGGGGGGCCATAGCGGGGGACAAAGCGGGACACCACGGAACACAGCGGGACACAGCGTGAAACAGCGGTGAACCTGCGGGGACACAGCGAGACACAGCGGGGGACACAGTGGGACACAGTTGGGACACAGCGGGGACACTGCGGGACCCAGCAGGAAACAGCGGGACACAGCAGGACACAGCAGGGGACACAGCGGGACACAGCAGGGGATACAGCGGGACACAGCGGGGACACAGAGGGGACTCAGCATGGGACATAGCAGGGGACAAATCGGGACACCACAGGACACAGTGGGACACAGCGGGACACAGCGGGGACACTGCGGGGACACAGCGGGACAAAGCAGGACAAAGCGGGGGATCCAGCGGGACACAGCGGGACACTGAAGGACCCAGCGGGGAAACAGCGGGGACACAGTGGGACACAGCGAGGACACAGCGGGACACAGCGGGACACTGCGGGGCACAGCGGGGGACACAGTGGGATACAGCGGGGGACACAGGGAGGACACAACGGAACACAGCATGGGACAAAGCGAGGACACAGCGGGAAACAGCGAGACACAGCGGGACCCAGCGGGGACCCAGCAGTGGACACAGCGGGACACAGCGGGGAACAAACCTGGACACCACGGAACACAGCAGGACACAGCGTGAAATAGCGGTGAACCTGCAGGGACACAGCGGGACACAGCGGGGGACCCAGCGGGACCCAGCGGGACACAGCGGGAGACACAGCTGGACACAGCAGGGACACAGTGGAGACACAGCGGGACCCAGCAGGACACAGCGGGGGACACAGCAGGACACAGCGGGACACAGCGGGGGACACAGCAGGGACACAGTGGGACACAGTAGGACACAGCGTGGGACAAAGCGGGAGACAGTGGAGGACACAGCGAGGACACAGCTGGACACAGCGGGGACATAGAGGGGACTCAGCAGGGGACATAGAGGGGAAAAAGCCGGACACCACGGGACACAGTAGGACACAGCGGGACACAGCGGGGACACTGCGGGACACAGCCGGGGGACACAGCGGTGGACAGCGGGGGAAAGAGAAGGGACACAGAGGGACACAGAGGGGACACAGCTGGACACAGAAGGGTACACAGTGGGGCACAGCGGACTCACAACAGGGACAGAGCTGGACAAAGAGGGACACAGTGGGGACAGAGCATGACACAGCGGGACACAGCGGCACACAGCGGGGGACACAGCTGGACACA
>NW_012302489.1:0-3185 GCF_000151885.1 Dipodomys ordii | reverse complement strand
TTGTCCCCCGCTGTGTCCCGCTGTGTCCACTGCTGGGTCCCCGCTGGGGCCCGCTGTGTCTCGCTGTGTCCCGCTGTGTCCTCGCTTTGTCCCATGCTGTGTTAAGCTGTGTCTTCCCTGTGTCCCCCGCTGTGCCCCGCAGTGTCCCGCTGTGTCCCGCTGGGTCCCCCGCTGGGTCCCGCTGTGTCCCCCGGTGTGTCCCGCTGTGTCCCCGCAGGTTCACCGCTGTTTCACGCTGTGTCCTGCTGTGTTCCTTGGTGTCCCGCTTTGTCCCCCGCTGTGTCCCGCTGTGTCCACTGCTGGGTCCCCGCTGTGTCCCACTGTGTCTCGCTGTGTCCCGCTGTGTCCTCGCTTTGTCCCATGCTGTGTTAAGCTGTGTCCTCCCTGTGTCCCCCGCTGTGTCCCGCTGTGTCCCCCTCTGTGCGCCGCAGTGTCCCGCTGTGTCCCGCTGTGTCCCGCTGGGTCCCCCGCTGTGTCCCGCTGTGTCCCCCGCTGTGCCCCGCAGTGTCCCGCTGTGTCCCGCTCTGTCCCCCACTGTGTCCCGTTGTGTCAACAGCTGTGTACCCCGCTGTGTCCCGCTGTGTCTCTGCTGTATCGATGCTGTGTCCCGCTGGGTCCTGCTGTGTCTCTCTCTCTGTGTTCCCCACTGTGTCCTGCTGTGTCCCCCGCTGTGTCACTCGCTGTGTCCCCAGCTGTGTCCCGCTGTGTCCCCCGCTGTGTCCTTGCTGTGTTCCCGCTGGGTCCCTCTATGTCCCGCAGTGTCCCCTGCTGAGTCCCGTTGTGTCACCGCTGTGTCCCGCTGTGTCCCCGCTCTATCGACGTTTTGTCCCGCTGGGTCCCGCTGTGTCCTCTCTTTGTTCCCCACTGTGTGCCGCTGTGTCCCCTGCTGGGTCCCCGCTGGGTCCCGCTGGGTCCCGCTGTGTCTCGCTGTTTCCCTCTGTGTCCTCACTTTGTCCCATGCTGTGTTCCGCTGTGTCCTCCCTGTGTCCCCCGCTGTGTTCCGCTGTTTCCCCCGCTGTGCCCCGCAGTGTCCCGCTGTGTCCCGCTGTGTCCTCGCTGTGTCCCACTGTGTCCCCGCTGTTTCCCTGCTGGGTCCTGCTGGGTCCCGCTGGGTCCCGCTGGGTCCCCTGCTTTGTCCCGCTGTGTCCCCGCAGTGTCCCCGCTGTGTCCTGCTGTGTCCCACTGTGTCCTGTGGTGTCCCGCTTTGCCCCCGCTATGTCCCCAGCTGAGTCCCCTCTGTGTCCCCGCTGTGTCCCGCTTTGTCCCCCGCTGTGTCCCGCTGTGTCCCCCGCTGTGTCCTGCTGTGTCCCGCTGTGTCCTGCTGGGTCCCGCTGTGTCCCCGCTGTGTACCCGCTGTGTCCCGCTGTGTCCCCGCAGGTTCACCGCTGTTTCACGCTGTGTCCCGCTGTGTTCTGTGGTGTCCCGCTTTGTCCCCCGCTGAGGCCCCCCTGAGCCACCTCTGTGTCCCCGCTGTGTCCCGCTGTGTCCCGCTGTGTCCTCGCTGTGTCCGCCTCTGTCTCCTGCTCTGTCCACTGCTGTGTCTCACGCTTTGTCCCCACTGGGTCCCGCTGTGTCCCGCTCTGTCCCCCACTCTGTCCCCCGCTGAGTCCTCCATGTGTCGCCTCTGTGTCCCGCTGTGTCCTCGCTGTGTCCCCTGCTATCTCCCGCTTTGTCCCACGATGTGTCCCGCTGTGTCCCGCTGTGTCCCACTGTGTCCCGCTGTGTGCCCCGCTGTGTCCTGCTGGGTGCCGCTGTGTCCCTGCTGTGTCCCCGCTGTGTCCTCGCTGTGTCCCGCTGTGTCTACTGCTGTGTCCCCACTGTGTCCCGCTGTGTCTCACTGTGTCCCGCTGTGTCCTCGTTGTTTCCCACGCTGTGTTCTGCTGTGTCCTCGCTGTGTCCCCCGCTGTGTCCCGTTGTGTCCCCAGCTGTGTACCCTGCTGTGTCCCCGCTGTATCGACGCTGTGTCCCGCTTGTTCCCGCTGTGTCCTCGCTGTGTTCCCCGCTGTGTCCCGCTGTTTACCCCTCTGTGTCCCCCGCTGTGTCCCGCTGTGTCCCGCTGTGTCCTGCTGTGTCCCCCGCTGAGTCCCGCTGTGTCCCCGCAGTGTCCCAATGTGTCCTCGCTGTGTCCCGCGCTGAGTCCTGCTGTGTCCCCCCTGTGTCCCCCGCTGTGTCCCGCTGTGTCCCGCTTTGTTTCCTGCTGTGTCCTCTGCTCTGTCCCACTGTGTCCCCCTCTGTGTCCTGCTGTGTCCCGCTGTGTCCCCCCTGTGTCCCCCGCTCTGTCCTGCTGTGTCGTTGCTGTGTCCCCAGCTGTGTCTCGCTGTGTCCACACTGTGTTCCCCGTGTGTCCCGCTGTGTACCCCGCTGTGTCCCGCTGTGTCACGCTGTGTCCCGCTCTTTCTCCACTGTGTCCCGGTGTGTCCCGCTGTGTCCCTGCTGTGTGCCCGGTGTGTCCCGCTGTGTAGCCCGCTTTGTCTAGCTGTGTCACTGATGTGTCCCGCTGTGTACTGCTGTGTCCCCCGCTGAGTCCCGCTGTGTCCCGACTGTGTCCCAATGTGTCCTCGCTGTATCCCCCGCTGTGTCCCGCTGTGTCCCCCCGTGTCCTCCGCTGTGTCCCGCTGAGTTCCTCTGTGTCCCCTGCTGTGTCCCCCGCTCTGTCCCACTGTGTCCCCCTCTGTGTCCCGCTGTGTCCCTCTGTGTACTGCAGTGTCCCCCGCTGAGTCCCGCTGTATCCCCGCTGTGTCCCAATGTGTCTTCGCTGTGTCCCCCGCTGTGTCCCCCTCTGTCCCCCGCTGTGTCCGGCTGTGTCCACTGCTGTGTCCACAATGTGTCCCGCTGTTTCCCCCGCTGTGTCCCGCTGTGTCGTCACTGTGTCCCGCTGTGTCCTTGCTGTGTCCACCGTGTGTCCCGAAGTGTACCCCGCTGTGTCCCCCGTTTGTCCCGCTGTGTACCCCGCTGTTTCACGCTGTGTCACGCTTTGTCCCGCTCTTTCCCCACTGTGTCCCATTGTATCCCGGCTGTGTGCCCGCTGTGTTCCACTGTGTAATCTGCTGTGTCTCGCTTTGTACCCGTTGTGTCTCGCTGTGTCCCCCGCTCTGTCCCCCGCTGTGTCCCGCCTCGTCCCCCTCTGTGTCCACAGCGTGTGTCCTGCTGTGTCCCCCGCTGTGTCCCGCTGTATCCACGCAGTG
>NW_012302488.1:0-3185 GCF_000151885.1 Dipodomys ordii | reverse complement strand
CGGGACACAGCGGGACACAGCGGGGACAGAGCGGGACACAGCTCTGGACACAGCGCGACACAGCAGGGGACACAGCGGGACACAGTTGGGGACCCAGTGAGGACACAGCGGGACACAGCAGGGGACACAGCGAGGACACAGCGGGGGACACAGCGGGGGACACAGTGGGACACAGCGGGAAACACAGCGAGGACACAGCGGGACACAGCGTCGATACAGCGGGGACACAGCGTTACACAGCGTGGTACACAGCTTTGGACACAACGGGTCACAGTGGGACACAGCAGGGACAAAGCGTGAGACACAGCGGGGGACAGAGAGGGAGAAAGCAGGGGACACAGCGAGGACAGAGCGGGACACAGCGGTGACACAACGGGGACTCAGCGGGGGACACAGTGGGACACAGCGGGGGACACTGCGGGACACAGTGTGGGACAGAGCGTGGGACACAGCGAGACACAGCGGGTACAAAGCTGGACACAGCGGGGTACACAGAGGGACACAGCAGGGACACAGCGGGGAAACAGCGAGGACACAGCGGCACACAGTGGGGGACACAGCAAGGACAGAGCGGGACACAGCGGGGGACAAAGCGGGACATAGCAGGGGACACAGCGGGGACACAGCGGGACACAGTGTGGGACACAGGAAGGACACAGAGGTACACAGCGGGGACAGAGCGAGGACACATTGGGACACAGCGGGACTCAGCGGGGGACACAGCAGTACACAGCGGGACACAGCGGGACACAGAGGGGCAAACAGCGGGACACAGCCGGAAACACAGCGTGGACACAGCGGGACACACCGGGACACAGCGTCAATACAGCGGGGACAGAGAGGGTCACAGCAGGAACACAGCGGGACACAGCGGGACACAGCGGGACACAGCGGGGACCCAGCAAGGACACTGCGGGACACAGCGGGGGACACAGCGAGGACACAGCGGGGGACACAGCAGGGGACACAGCGGGACACAGCGGGGAACACAGAGAGGACACAGCGGGACACAGGGGGACTCAGTGGGGGACACAGCGGGGGAAAAAGAGGGACACCACGGGACACAGTGAGACACAGCGGGAGACAGCGGGACACTGTGGGGACACAATAGCACAAAGCGGGGGACACAGCGGAACACAACGGAACAAAGCGGGGGACAGAGCGGAGACAGAGTAGGGCCACCTCGGTGACACAGCTGGACACAGCGGGGTACACAGCGGGACACAGCGGGCACACAGCGGGGACACAGCGGGACACAGCGGGACACAGCGAGGACAGAGCGGGACACAGTAGGACACAGCGGGACACAGTGGGGGACACAGCGGGACACAGCGGGGGACCCAGCGAGGACACAGCGGGACACAGCGGGGGACACAGCGAGGAAACAGCGGGGACACAGCAAGGGACACAGCGGGACACAGCGGGAAACACAGCGAGGACACAGCGGGACACAGCGGAGGACAGAGCGACGACACAGCAGGACACAGCGGGGACACAGGGGGACTCAGCAGGGTTACAGCAGGACACAACGGGACACAGCAGGACACAGCGTGACACAGCGGGGACACAGCAGGACAGAGCGTGACACAGAGAGGACACATTGGGACACAGCGGGAGACAGAGGAACTCAGCGGGAGACACAGCAGTACACAGCGGGAAACAGTGTGACACACCGGGGAGACAGCAGGGACACAGTGGGGGACACAGCAGGACACAGCGGGTCACAGCGGGGAACACAGCGGGACACAGCGGGGGACACAGCGAGGACACAGCGGGACACAGTTGCGACACAGAGGGGACTCAGTGGGGGACACAGCGGGGGACAAAGCAGGACACCACGGGACAGTGTGACACAGCGGGACACAGCGGGGACACTGCACGGACACAGCGGTACAAAGCGGAGGACACAGCGGGGACTCAGCGGGGGACACAGCGGGGGACAAAGCGGGACACCACGGAACACAGCGGGTCACAGCGGGATACAGCGGTGACCCTGTGGGGACACAGCGGGGCGCAGTGGGGGACACAGCGGGGCACAGCGGGGACTCACCTGGGGACACAGCGAAGGACAAACTGGGACACCACGGGACACAGTGGGACACAGCGGGACACAGCGGGGACACTGCGGGAACATAGCGGGACACAGTGGGTACACAGCAGGACACAGCAGTGGACACAGCGGGAACACAGCTGGACACAGCGGGGTACACAGTGGGACACAGCGGGGAACAGCAGAGGACAGAGAGGGGACACAGCGGGACACAGCGGGTACACAGCTGGACACAGCGGGGTACACAGAGGGACACAGCGGGCACACAGCGGGGACACAGAGGGACACAACGGGACACAGCGGGGACACAGTGGGACACAGCGGGACAAAGCGGCAGACACAGCGGGACACAGCAGGCACACATCGGGGACACAGCGGGACACAGCGGGACACAGCGGGGACAGAGCGGGACACAGCCGGACACAGCGCGACACAGCAGGGGACACAGCGGGACACAGTTGGGGACCCAGTTGGGGACCCAGTGAGGACACAGCAGAACACAGCAGGGGACACAGCGAGGACACAGCGGGGGACACAGCGGGGGACACAGCGGGACACAGTGGGGAACACAGCGAGGACACAGCGGGACACAGCGTCGATACAGCGGGGACACAGCGTGGTACACAGCTTTGGACACAACGCGACACAGTGGGGGCACAGCCGGACACAGCGGGACACAGTGGGACACAGCAGGGACAAAGCGTGAGACACAGCGGGGGACAGAGAGGGAGAAAGCAGGGGACACAGCGAGGACACAGCGGGACACAGCGGTGACACAACGGGGACTCAGCGGGGGACACAGCGGGACACAGCGGGGGACACAGTGGGACACAGCGGAGGACACTGCGGGACACAGTGTGGGACAGAGCGTGGGACACAGCGAGACACAGCGGGTACAAAGCTGGACCCAGCGGGGTACACAGAGGGACACAGCAGGGACACAGCGGTGAAACAGCGAGGACACAGCGGCACACAGTGGGGGACACAGCAAGGACAGAGCGGGACACAGCAGGGGACAAACGGGACATAGCGGGGGACACAGCGGGGACACAGCGTGGGACACAGGAAGGACACAGAGGTACACAGCGGGGGACAGAGCGAGGACACATTGGGACACAGCGGGACTCAGGGGGGA
>NW_012302487.1:0-3185 GCF_000151885.1 Dipodomys ordii | reverse complement strand
TTCTCAAGAGGGGGACACAGCGAGGACACAGCAGTACACAGCGAGGACACAGTGGGACACAGTGGGGGACACAGCGCGGACACAGCGGGGGACACTGCGGGACACAGTGGGGAACACAGCGAGGACACAGCGGGACCCAGCAGGACACAGCGTCGATACAGCGGGGATACAGCTTTACACAGAGTGGTTCACATCTGTGGACACAACGGGACACAGTGGGGGCAGAGCGGGACACAGTGGGACACAGCGAGGACAAATCGTGAGACGTAACGGGGGACAGAGCGGGAGACAGCGGGGGACACAGCGAGGACACAGCAGGACATAGCGGGACACAGCAGGGACAGAGCGGGACACAGCGGGACACAGCGGGGGACACAGCGGGGCACAGCGGGGGACCCAGCGAGGACACAGCGGGACACAGCGGGGAACACAGCGAGGACACAGCGGGGGACACAGCGGGGGACACTGAGGGACACAGCGGGACACAGCATCGATACAGCAGGGATACAGCGTGGTACACAGCTGTGGACACAACGGGACACAGTGGGGACACAGCGGGACACAGCGGAACACAGTGGGACACAGCGGGGACAAAGCGTGAGACACAGCGGGAGACAGAGCGGGAGACAGCAGGGGACACAGCGAGGACACAGCGGGACACAGCGGGGGAAACTGCAGGACACAGCGGTGGACACAGAGGGAGAGAACGGGGGACACAGCGGGACACAGCGGTGGAAACAGCGGGACACAGCGGTGGACCCAGAGAGGACCCAGCGGGACCCAGCGGGACACAGTGTCGATACAGCTGGGATACAGCCTTACACAGCTTGGTACACATATGTGGACACAACGGGACACAGTGGGAGCACAGCGGGACACAGCGGGACACAGTGGGATAACAGCGAGGACAAATCGTGAGACGAAGCGGGGGACAGAGCGGGAGACAGCGGGGGACACAGCGAGGACACAGCAGGACACAGCGGGACACAGCAGGGAACACGGCGAGGACACAGCGGGACCCAGCGGGACCCAGCGTCGATACAGCGGGGATACAGCGTTACACAGTGTGGTACAAATCTGTGGACACAAGGGGACACAGTGAGGGCACAGCGGGACAGAGCGGGACACGGTGGGACCCAGCGAGGACAAATCGTGAGACACAGCGGGGGACAGAGCGGGAGACAGCGGGGGACACAGCGAGGACACAGCAGTACACAGCGGGACACAGCAGGGACAGAGCGGGACAGAGCGGGACAGAGCGGGACACAGCGGGGGACACAGCAGGAAACAGCAGAGGACCCAGCGAGGACACAGCGGGACACAGTGGGGGACACAGCGAGGAAACAGCGGGGGACACAGCGGGGGACACTGCGGGACACAGCGGGGAACACAGCGAGAACACAGCGGGACCCAGCGGGACACAGCGTCGATACAGCTGGGATACAGCCTTACACAGCGTGGTACACATCTGTGGACACAACGGGACACAGTGGGGGCAGAGCGGGACACAGTGGGACACAGCAAGGACAAATCGTGAGACATAGGGGGGACAGAGCAGGAGAAAGCGGGGGACACAGCGAGGACACAGCGGGACACAGCGGGACACAACAGGGACAGAGCGGGACACAGCGGGACACAGCGGGGGACACAGTGGGACCCAGCGGGGACCCAGCGAGGACACAGCGGGACACAGCGGGACACAACAGGGACAGAGCGGGACACAGCGTTACATAGCGTGGTACACAGCTGTGGACACAACGGGACATAGTGGGGTCACAGCGGGACACAGCGGAACACAGTGGGACACATAGGGGACAAAGCGTGAGACACAGCGTGGGACAGAGCGGGAGACAGAGGGGGACACAGCGAGGACACAGCGGGACACAGCGGGGGATACAGCGGGACACAGCGGTAGACAAAGGGTGACAGAGCGGGGGACACAGCAGGACACAGCGGTGGAAAGAGCGGTACACAGCGGTGGACACAGCGAGGACACAGCGGGACCCAGCGGGACACAGCCTCGATACAGCGGGGACAGAGTGGGCCACAGCGGGACACAGCAGGAACAAAGCAGTAGACACAGCAGGACACAGCAGGGGACACAGCGGGACACAGCGTGGGACACAGGGAGGACAGAGTGGGACACAGCGGGGACAAGGAGGAGACAAAGCAGGACAGAGCGAGGACACAGCGGGGACTCAGCGGTGGACACAGCGGGGGACAAAGCGGGACACCCCGGGACAGCGCGGGACACAGCGGGGACAAGGGGGAGACAGAGCGCGACACAGCGAGGACACAGCGGGACACAGCGGGGGACACAGCGGAACACAGCGGGGAACACAGCGGGACAAAGCAGGGTACACAGCAGGGGACACAGCGGGGTACCCAGCGGGAAACAGCGGGGGGCCCAGCGAGGACACAGCAGGACACAGCGGGGGACACAGACAGGAAAACAGCAGGGGACACACCGGGGGACACAGCGGGACCCAGCGGGACACAGCGGGACACAGCGTCGATACAGCGGGGATACAGCGTTACACAGTGTGGTACACATCTGTGGACATAAGCGGACACAGTGGGGGCACAGCGGGACACAGCGGGACACAGTGGGACAAAGCGAAGACAAATCGTGAGATACAGCGGGGGACAGAGCGGGAGACAGCGGGGGACACAGGGAGGACACAGCAGGGCACAGCGGCACACAGCAGGGTCAGAGCGGGACACAGCGGGACACAGCGGGGAACACAGCGAGGACACAGCGGGACACAGCGTCGATACAGCGGGGATACAGCGTTACACAGCGTGGTACACATATGTGGACATAACGGGACACAGTGGGGGCACAGCGGGACACAGGGGGACACAGTGGGACACAGCGAGGACAAATCGTGACACGAAGCAGGGGACAGAGCGGGAGACAGCGGGGGACACATCGAAGACACAGCAGGACACAACGGGACACAGCAGGGACAGAGCGGGACACAGCGGGACACAGCGGGACACAGCGGGGGACCCAGCGAGGACACAGCGGGACACAGCAGGGTACACAGCGAGGATACAGCGGGACACAGCGGGGTACCCAGCGAGGACACAGCGGGACACAGCGGGGGACACAGCGGGACACAGCGGAGGACCCAGCGAGGACAAAGCGGGACACAGCGGGGGACACAGCGAGGACAGAGCGG
>NW_012302486.1:0-3185 GCF_000151885.1 Dipodomys ordii | reverse complement strand
CAGCTGTGTACCTCGCTGTGTAACGCTGTGTCCCCGCTGTATCGACGCTGTGTACCGCTGGGTCCCACTGTGTCCCCCGCTGTGTCCCCCGCTGTGTCCCTATGTGTCCCACGCTTTGTCCCCCTGTGTCCCCGCAGTTTCCCCGCTGTGTCCCGCTGTTTCCCACTGTGTTCTGTGGTGTCCCGCTTTGTCCCCCGCTGTGTCCCCCGGTGAGTCGCCACTGTGTCCCCGCTTTGTCCTGCTGAGTCCTCCATGTGTCCCCCGCTGTGTCCCCCGCTGTGTCCGGCTGTGTCCCCCGCTGTGTCCCCCGCTGTGTCCCCGCAGTGTCAGCCCTGTGTCCCGCTGTGTCCTCGCTTTGTCCCCCGCTGTCTCCCGCTGTGTCCCCCGCTGTGTCCCGCTGTATCCCCCGCGGTGCCCTGCAGTGACCCGCTCTGTCCCGCTGTGTCCTCTCTGTGTCCCGCTGTGTCCCCGCTGTGTCCCCCGCTCTCTCCAGCTCTGTCCCCTGCTGTGTCTCACGCTTTGTCCCCGCTGTGTCCCACTGCGTCCCGCTGTGTCGCGCTGTGCCCCCACTGTGTCCCGTTGTGTCCACAGCTTTGTACCATGCTGTGTAACGCTGTGTCTCCGCTGTATCGACGCTGTGTCCCGCTGGGTGCCGCTGTGTCCTCGCTGTGTTCCCCGCTGTGTCCTGCTGTGTCCCCGCTGTATCGATGCTGTGTCCCCCACTGTGTACTCGCTGTGTCCCCCGCTGTGTCCCGCTGTGTCCCGCTGTGTCCTCGCTATGTCCCGCTCTCTGTCCTCGCTGTGTCCCCCGCCGTGTCCCGCTGTGTCTGCTGCGTCCCCGCTGTGTCCCGCTGTGTCCCGCTTTGTCCCCCACTGTGTCCCGCAGTGACCCCGCTGTGTCCCGCTGTGTCCCACTGTGTCCCGTGGTGTCCCGCTTTGTCCCCTGCTGTGTCCCCGGCTGAGTCTCGCTGTGTCCCCACTGTGTCCTCTCTGTGTCCCCCGCTGTGTCCTGCTCTGTTCCCCACTGTGTCTCCCGTTTTGTCCCTGCTGTGCCCCACTGTGTCCCTCTGTGTCCCGCTGTGTCCCCCACTGTGTCCCGTTGTGTCAACAGCTGTGTACCCCGCTGTGTCCCGCTGTGTCCCCGCTGTATCGTCGCTGTGTCTCGCTGGGTCCTGCTGTGTCTCTCTCTGTGTTCCCCACTGTGTCCTGCTGTGTCTCCCGCTGTGTCCTTCGCTGTGTACCCCGCTGTGTCCCGCTGTGTCCCGCTGTGTCCCCCGCTGTGTCCTTGCTGTGTCCCCTGTTGTGTCCCGCTGTGTCCTCACTGGGTAGCCCACTGTGTACTGCTGTGTCCCCCGCTGTCCCCCGCTGTGTCCCGCTGTTTCCCGCTGTGTCCCCCGCTGTGTCCTTGCTGTGTCCCCGCTGAGTCCCGCTGGGTCCCACAGTGTCCCCCGCTGAGTCTGGTTGTGTCACCGCTGTGTCCCGCTGTGTCCCCACTCTGTGTCCCGCTGTGTCCTCGCTGTGTCCCCCGCTGTGGCCCGCTTTGTCACCACTGTGTCCTGCTGTGTCCTCGCTGTGTCCCCCGCTGTGTCCCACTTTGTCCCTGCTGTGTACCCCGCTGTGTCCCGCTGTGTCCCCCGCTGTGTCCCGCTGTGTTCCCTGCTGTGTCCCCACTGTGTCACGCTGTGTTTCGCTGTGTCCGGCTGTGTCCTCGCTCTGTCTCCCTCAGTGTACACCTGTGTCACGCTCTGTCCCTTCTGTGTCCCTCTGTGTCCAGCTCTGTCCCCGTTGTGTTTCCGCTGTGTCCCGCTGTGTACCCTTCTGTGTCCAGCTGTGTCCCCTCTGTGTCCCGCTGTGTCCCTTCTCTGTCCCCCGCTGTCCACCGCTGTGTCCCCTGGCTGTGTCCCGCAGTGTCCCCGCTGTGTCCCGCTGTGTCCTACTGTGTCCCGTGGTGTCCCGCTTTTTTCCCTCTATGTCCCCTGCTGAGTCCCCTCTGTGTCCCCGCTGTGTCCAGCTGTGTCCTCGCTCTGTCCTCTGCTGTCTCCTGCTTTGTCCCACGCTGTGTCCTACTGTGTCCCAATGTGTCCCTGCAGTGTCCCCCGCTGTGTCCCGCTGTGTCCCCCGCTGTGTCCTGCTGGGTCCAGCTGTGTCCCCGCTGTGTCTCCGCTGTGTCCCTCTGTGTCCCCCGCTGTGTCCCCGCTGTGTCCCCTGTGTCCCCCGCTGTGTCCCACTGTGTCCCCCGCTGTGTCCCGCTGTGTCCACTCCTGTGACCCCGATGTGCCTTGCTGTGTCCCGCTGTGTCCCCCACTGTCCCCCGCTGTGTCCTTGCTGTGTCCCTCTGTGTCCCGCTGTGTCCCCCAGTGTCCCCAGCTGTGTCCCGCTGTGTCTCCGCTGTGTCCCGCTGTGTCCTCGCTGTGTCCCCCGCTGTGTCCTTCTTTGTCCCTGCTGTGTACCCCGCTGTGTTCCGCTGTGTCCCCCACTGTGTCCCGCTGTGTCCCCTGCTGTGTCCCCACTGTGTCACGCTGTGTTTCGCTGTGTCCGGCTGTGTCCTCGCTCTGTCTCCCTCAGTGTCCACCTGTGTCACGCTCTGTCCCTTCTGTGTCTCTCTGTGCCCAGCTCTGTCCCCGCTGTGTGTCCGCTGTGTCCCGCTGTGTACCCTTCTGTGTCCAGCTGTGTCCCCTCTGTGTCCCGCTGTGTCCATTCTCTGTCCCCCGCTGTCCACCGCTGTGTCCCCCGGCTGTGTCCCGCAGTGTCCCCGCTGTGTCCCGCTGTGTCCTACTGTGTCCCGTGGGGTCCCGCTTTTTTCCCTCTATGTCCCCTGCTGAGTCCCCTCTGTGTCCCCGCTGTGTCCAGATGTGTCCTCGCTGTGTCCTCCGCTGTCTCCCGCTTTGACCCACGCTGTGTCCTACTGTGTCCCACTGTGTCCCTGCTGTGTCCCCCGCTGTGTCCCGCTGTGTCCCCCGCTGTGACCTGCTGTGTCCCGCTGTGTCCCCGCTGTGTCCCCGCTGTGTCCCGCTGTGTACCCTGCTGTGTCCTGCTTGGTCCCGCTGTGTCCCGCTGTGTCCCCGCAGGTTCACCGCTGTTTCACGCTGTGTCCTGCTGTGTTCCGTGGTGTCCTGCTTTGTCCCCCGCTGTGTCCCGCTGTGTCCAATGCTGGGTCCCCGCTGGGTCCCGCTGTGTCTCGCTGT
>NW_012302485.1:0-3185 GCF_000151885.1 Dipodomys ordii | reverse complement strand
TCACGCTGAGTCCCGCTGTGTCACCGCTGTGTTCCGCTGTTTCCTCGCTATGTCCCCTGCTGTTTCCGTCTCTGTCCCTCGCTGTGTCTCACGCTTTGTCCCCGCTGTGTCCCACTGTGTCCCGCTGTGTCCCGCTGTGCCCCCACTGTGTCCCGTTGTGTCCACAGTGTGTACCACGCTGTGTAACGCTGCCTCCCCGCTGTATCGATGCTGTGTCCCGTTGTGTCCCGCTGTGTCCTCGCTGTGTTCCCCACTGTGTCCCGCTGTGTCCCCTGCTGTGTCCCCCGCTGTGTCCTCGCTGTGTCCCCTGTTGTGTCCCGCTGTGTCCTCACTGGGTAGCCCACTGTGTCCCGCTGTGTCCACCGCTGTCCCCCGCTGTGTCCCGCTGTGTCCCCCGCTTTATCTAGCTGTGTCCCGCAGTGTCACCGCTGTGCCCCGCTGTGTAACACTGTGTCCCGTGGTGTCCCACTTTGTCCCACGCTGTGTCCCCAGCTGCGTCCCCTCTGTGTCGCCGCTCTGTCCCCTCTCTGTCCTCTGCTGTCCCCGCTGTGTCCCCCGCTGTGTCCCCCACAGTGACCCGCTGTGTCGCGCTGTGTCCCCCGCTGTGTCCCCACTGTGTGCCCCCTGTGTCCCACTGCTGTGTCCCGCTGTGTACCCCTCTGTGTCCCCCTCTGTGTCCCGCTGTGTTCCCCGCTGTGTCCCGCTGTGTCCCCCGCTGTGTCCCTGCTGTGTCCCCGCTGTGTCCTGCTGTATACTGCTGTGTCCCCGCTGAGTCCCGCTGTGTCCCCGCTGTGTCCCGCTGTGTTCCCCATGTGTCCCCCGCTGTGTCCCACTGTGTCCCACTGTGTCCCCCACTGTTTCCCGCGCTGTGTCCGGCTGTGTCCCCCGCTGTGTCCCGCTGTGTCCACTGCTGTGTCTCCGCTGTGTCCCGGTTTTTCCCCAGCTGTGTCCCGCTGTGTCTCCACTGTGTCCCCCGCTGTGTCCCGCTGTGTCCTCGCTGTGTCCCCAGCTGTGTCCCGCTGTGTCCCCCGCTTTGTCCCGCTGTGTCCCACTGTGTCCCCACTGTGTCCCGCTTGGTGCCGCTGTGTCCCCGGTGTGCCCGCTCTGTCTTGCTGTGTACCCCGCTGTGTCCAGCTATGTCACCGCTGTGTCCCGCTGTGGCCCATCTCTGTCTCCGCTGTCCCCCGCTGTGTCCCCCAATGTGTGCCACTGTGTCCCGCTATGTCCCCCGCTTTGTCCTGCTGTGTCCCCGCAGTGTCCCCGCTGTGTCCTGCTGTGTCACACTGTGTCCCGTGATGTCCCACTTTGTCCCCGCTGTTTCCCACGCTGTGTCCTCCGCTGAGTCCCCTCTGTATCGACGCTGTGTCCCGCTGTGTCCCGCTGTGTCCTCGCTGTGTTCCCCGCTGTGTCCCGCTGTGTCACCTGCTGTGTCCCCTGCTGTGTCCTCTCTGTGTCCCCCGCTGTGTCCCGCTGTGTCCTTGCTGGGTCCCCCCGCTGGTGTTCCCGCTCCCGCTGTGTCCCGCTGTGTCCCCCACTGTGTCCTGCTGTGTCCGACTGTGTCCCGCTCTGTCCCCACTGTGTCCCGCTGTGTCCCCACTGTGTGCCCGCTGTGTCCCTCTGTGTACCCCGCTGTGTCCAGCTGTGTCCCCGCTGTGTCCCGCTGTGTCCCCTCTCTGTCCCCCGCTGTGTCCCCCGCTGTGTCCCGCTGTGTCCCGCTATGTCCCGCTGTGTCACACTGTGTCCCGTGTTGTCCCACTTTGTCCCCCGCTGTGACCTCGTTGTGTTTCCCGGTGTGTCCCGCTGTGTACCACTCTGTGACCCCGCTGTGTCCCGCTCGGTATCCCGCTGTGTCCCTCTATGTTCCCGCAGTGTCCCCGTTGTGTCCCGCTGTGTCCTTGCTATGTCCACTGCTGTGTCCCGTTGTGTCCCCAGCTGTGTTCCCCGTTGTGTCCCGCTGAGTCCCCCGCTGTGTCCGCCGCTGTGTCCCTGCTGTGTCCCTGGTGTGTCCCCGCTGTGTCCCGCTGTGTCCCGCTTTGTCCTCGCTGTGTCCCAAGCTGTGTTCCGCTGTGTCCCCCGCTGTGTCCCGCTGTGTCCCGCTGTGTCCCTGCTGTGTCCCACTGTGTCCCCCGCTGTGTCCCACTGTGTCCCTGCTGTGACCCGCTCTGTCCCCGCTGTATTGACGCTGTGTCCGGGTGTGTCCCACTGTGTCCGCGCTGTGTTCCCGGCTGTGTCCCGCTGTGTACCCCTCTGTGTCCCCCGCTGTGTCCCGCAGTGTCCCCGGCTGTGATCCGCTGTGTTCCGCTGTGTCCCCCGCTGTGTCCCCACTGTGTGCCCCCGGTGTCCCGTTCTGTCCCCTCTCTGTCCCCAGCTGTCCCCCGCTGTTTCCCCCGCTGTGTCCCACTGTGTCCCGCTGTGTCGCCCGTTTTGCCCCGCTGTGCCCCTGCAGTGTCCCCGCTGTATCCCACTGTGTCACACTGTGTCCCGTGTTGTCCTGCTTTGGCCCCCGCTGTGACCTCGCTGTGTTTCTCTCTGTGTCCCGCTGTGTACCCTTCTGTGTCCTCCGCTGTGTCCCGCTGTGTACCCCGCTGTGTCCAGCTGTGTCCTCGCTGTCTCCCCTGCTGTCTCCTGCTTTGTCCCACGCTGTGTCCCGCTGTGACCCGCTGTGTCCTCGCTGTGTCCCCCGCTGTGTCCCGTTGTGTCCCGCTATGTCCCCGCTGTGTCCCGCTGTGTCCCGTTGTGTCTTGTGTCCTTGCTGTGTCCCACGCTGTGGCCCGCTGTGTCCACTGCTGTGTCTCGCTGTGTTCCCGCTGTGTCCCCCTGTGTCCCCCACTGTGTCCCGCAGTGTCCCGCTGTGTCCTTGCTGTGACCCTCACTGTGCCCGCTGTATCGACGCTTTGTCCCGCTCTGTCCCGCTGTGTCCGCGCTGTGTTCCCCGCTGTGTCCCGCTGTGAACCCCTCTGTGTCCCCTGCTGTGTCCCGCTGTGTCCCCCGCTGTGACCTGCTGTGTCCCGCTGTGTCCCCCACTGTGTCCCTGCTGTCTCCCCGCTGTGTCACACTGTGTCCTGCTGTGTCTCCCGCTGAGTTCCTCTGTGTCCCGCTGTGGTACAATGTGTCCTCGCTGTGTCATGCTCTGTCCTGCTCTGTCCCCGCTGTGTCCCGCTGATGTCCCGCTGTGTCCCACTGTG
>NW_012302484.1:0-3185 GCF_000151885.1 Dipodomys ordii | reverse complement strand
GAGAAGCAGTAGAAGCAGAAGAAGCAGGAAAATCATAAGCAGAAGAAAGAGAAGGAGAAGAAGAAGAAGAAGAAGAAGAAGAAGAAGAAGAAGAAGAAGAAGAAGAAGAAGAAGAAGAAGAAGAAGAAGAAGAAGAAGAAGAAGAAGAAGACGAAGAAGAAGAAGAAGCATCAGCATAAGGAGAAGCATAAGGAGAAGCAGTAGAAGCAGAAGAAGCAGAAGCAGGAGAAGCAGAAGCAGAAGAAAAAGAATAAGCAAAAGAAGCAGAAGCAGAAGCAGTGGGAGAAGCAGAAGAAGGAAAAGGAGAAGGAGAAGCAGAAGGAGAAGCAGAAGCAGAAAGAGAATCAGAAAGAGAAGGAGAACAAGAAGGAGAAACAGAAGAAGGAGAAGTAGAAGCAGAAAGAGGAGAAGAACGAGAAGCAGAAATAGAATCAGAAGAAACAGAAGAAGAAGAAGAAGCAGAAGAAACAGAAGCACAAGAAACAGAAGAAGGAGAAGAGCAGAAGCAGAAGGAGAAGCAGTAGCAGAAGGAGAAGCAAAAGAGAAGCAGGAGAAGCAGAAGAAGCAGGAGAAGCAGAAGCAGAAGAAACAGGAGAAGCCGAATAAGCAAAAGCAGAATCTGAAGCAGGAGAAACAGAAGAAGCACAATCTGAAGCAGAAGCAGAACAAACAGAAATAGTAGAATAAGCAGATGCAGAAGCAGCAGGAGAAGCAGAAGAAGAAGACGTCGAAGGTGAAAGAGAAGGATTAGGAGTAGGAGAAGAAAAAGGATAAGCATAAGCAGAAAGAGACGCAGAAGGAGAAGCAGCATGAGAAGTAGGTGAAGCTGGAGAAGCAGAAGCTGAAGATACAGAAGACGCAGAAGCAGATTGAGAAGCAGAAGGAGAAATTGAAGCGGCAGCAGAATCTGAAGGAGAAGAAGAAGCAGAAGGTGAAGCAGAAGAAGGAGAAAGAGAAGCAGAAAGAGAAGCAGAAAGGGAAGTAGAACGAGAAGCAGGAGAAGCAGAAGCAGGAGAAGCAGAAGCAGAAGAAACAGAAGAAGGAGAAGAAGCAGAAGCAGAAGGAGAAGCAGAAACAGAAGGAAAACAGAAAGAGAAGCAGGAGAAGCAGAAGAAGCAGGAAAACAGAAACAAAAGAAAGAGAAGAAGAAGAAGAAGAAGAAGAAGAAGAAGAAGAAGAAGAAGAAGAAGAAGAAGAAGAAGAAGAAGAAGAAGAAGAAGAAGAAGAAGAAGAAGAAGGAGAAGCATAAGGAGAAGCATAAGGAGAAGCATAAGGAGAAGCATAAGGAGAAGCATAAGGAGAAGCAGTAGAAGCAGAAGAAGCAGAACCAGGTGAAGCAGAAGAGGAGAAAAAGAATAAGCAAAAGAAGCAGAAACAGAAGCAGTGGGAGAGGCAGAAAAAGGAGAAGGAGAAGGAGCAGTAGAAGGAGAATCAGAAGCAGAAACAGAAGGAGAACAAGAAAGAGAAGCAGGAAAATCAGAAGAAGCAGAAGTAGAAGCAGAAAGAGAAGGAGAAGCAGAAGTAGAAACAGAAGAAGAAGAAGCAGAAGAATCAGAAGCAAAAGAAACAGAAGAAGGAGAAGAGCAGAAGCAGAAGCAGAAGGAGAAGCAGAAGCAGAAGGAGAAGGAGAAAGAGAAGCAGGAGAAGCAAAAGAAGCAGAAGCAGAAGCAGTGGGAGAAGGAGAAGAAGGAAAAGGAGAAGGAGCAGCAGAAGGAGAAGCAGAAGCAGAAAGAGAAGCAGAAAAAGAAGGAGAACAATAAGGAGAAGCAGGAGAATCAGAAGAAGCAGAAGTAGAAGCAGAAAGAGGAGAAGTAGAATCAGAAGAAACAGAAGAAGAAGAAGCAGAAGAAACAGAAGCATAAGAAACAGAAGAAAAAGAAGAGCAGAAGCAGAAGCAGAAGGAGAAGCAGAAGCAGAAGGAGAAGCAGAAGAAGGAGAAGGAGAAGGAGAAGCAGAACGAGAAGCAAGAGAAGCAGAAGCAGGAGAAGCAGAAACAGAAGAAACAGAAGAAGGAGAAGAAGCAGAAGCAGAAGAAGCAGAATCTTGAGAAGCAGAAGGAGAAGCAGAAGGAGAAGCAGAAGCAGAAAGACAATCAAAAGCAGAAGGAGAAGCAGAAGAAACAGAAGAAGTAGAAGCAGTAGCAGTTGTAGCATAAGCAGAACGAGAAGCAGAAGGAAAAGCAGAAGAACAAGAAGGAGAAGGAGAAACAGAAGGAGAAGCAGAAGGAGAAGCAGAAAGAGAAGCAGGTAAAGCAGAAGAAGAAGAAGCAGAAGGAGAATCAGAAGGAGAAGCAGAAGAAGGAGAAGGAGAAGCAGAAGCAGAAGAAGATGCAGAAGGAGAAGCAGGAGAAGCAGAAGCAGAAGGAGAAGCAGTAAAAGCAGAAGAAGCAGAAGCAAAAGGAGAAGCAAAAGAAGGAGAAGGAGAAGTAGAGGCAGAAGAAGAAGCATAAGGACAAGCACAAGCAGAAGGAGATGCAGAAGGAGAAGAAGGAGAAGCAGAAGAAGCAGAAGATGAAGGAGAAGCAGAAGTAGGAGAAGGTGAAAGAGAAGAAGCAGAAGCAGAAGGAGAAGCAGAAGCGGAATAAGAAGCAGAAAGAGAAGCAGGAGAAGCACAAGAAGCAGAAGCAGGAGAAGCCGAAAGAGAAGAAGCAGAAGAAGCAGAATCAGAAGCAGAAGTAGAAGCAGAAGCAGAAGAAGAAGCAGCAGAAGAAGTAGAACCAGAAATTCAGGCAGGAGAAACAGAAGAAGCAGAAGCAGAAGGAGAAGCAAAAAGAGAAGCAGAAGGAGAAGTAGAAGAAGCAGCAGAAGGAGAAGCAGCAGAAGAAGCAGAAAAACAAGCAGGAGAAGCAGAAGCACAAAGAGAAGTAGAAGCAGAAGAAGCAGAAGCAGAAGAAGCAGTAGAAGCAGAAGAAGCAGAAGCAGGAGAAGCAGAAGCAGAAGATAAAGAAGAAGCATAAGAAGCAGAAGCAGAGGGAGAAACAGAAGAAGGAGAAAGAGCAGCAGAAGGTGAAGCAGAAGGAGATGCAGAAGCAGAAAGAGAAGCAGAAACAGAAGGAGAAGAAGAAGGAGAAGTTGGAGAATCAGAAGAAGCAGAAGCAGAAGGAGAAAGAGAAGGAGAAGAAGGAGAAGGAGAAGCAGAAGGAGAAGGACAAGCAGGAGAAGCAGAAGAAGCAGAAGCGGGAGAAG
>NW_012302483.1:0-3185 GCF_000151885.1 Dipodomys ordii | reverse complement strand
ACAAGAAGGAGAAATTGAAGGAGAAGGAGAATGAGACGGAGAAGCAGAAAGAGATGTAGGAGAAGCAGAAGAAGAAGAAGCAGGAGAAGCAGAAGCAGAAGAAACAGAAGAAGGAGAAGAGCAGAAGCAGAAGGAGAAGCAGAAGCAGAAGGATAAGCAGAAGAAGTTGAAGCAGAAGAAGAAGAAACAGAAGAAGCAGAAGAAGAAGCAGCAGGAGAAGAAGAAGAAGAAGAAGGAGAAGGAGAATGAGAAGTATTAGGAGTAGGAGAAACAGAAGGTTAAGCAGAAGCAGAAAGAGAAGGAGAATGAGAAGGAGAAGCAGAAGAAGCATAAGCAGGAGAAGCAGAAGCAGAATGAAAAGCAGGAGAAGGAGAAATTGAAACAGAAGAAGATGCAGAATAAGAAGCAGAAGGAGAAGCAGAAGAAGAAGGAGAAGCAGAAGGATAAGCATAAAGAGAAACAGAAGGAGAAGCAGAAGCAGGAGAAGCAAAAGCAGAAGAAGCAGAAGCAGAAAGAGAAGTAGAAACAGAAGGAGAAGCAGAAATAGAAGCAGAAGAAGCCGAAGAAGCAGAAGCAGATCCTGAAGCACAAGGAGAAGCAGGAGAAGCAGGAGAAGCAGAATCTGGAAAAGAAGAAGGAGAACCAGAAGGAGAAGCAGAAGCAGAAAGAGAAGCAAACGCAGAAGAAGAAACAGAAGAAGCAGAAGCAGTAGCAGAAGAAGCTGAAGATGCAGAAGCAGAAAGAGAAGCAGAAGGAATAGCAGAAGAACGAGAAGGAGAAGGAGAAACAGAAGGAGAAACAGAAGGAGAAGCAGAAGGAGAATCAGGAAAAGCAGAAGAAGCAGAAGCAGACGGAGAAGCAGAAGAAGGAGAAGGAGAAGCAGAAGCAGAAAAGAAGCAGAAGCACAAGCAGAAGGACAAGCACAAGCAGAAGGAGATGCAGAAGGAGAAGCAGGAGAAGCAGAAGAAGCAGAATCAGAAGGAGAAGAAGAAGGAGAAGAAGCAGAATCAGAAGAAGCAGAAGCAGAAGTAGAAAGAGAAGCCGACGAAGAGAAGCAGAACGAGAAGCAGGAGAAGCAGAAGAAGCAGAAGCGGGAGAAGCAGAAGAAGAAGAAACAGAAGAAGGAGAAGGAGCAGAAGCAGAAGGAGAAGGAAAAGCAGAAGGAGAAGCAGAAAGAGAAGCAGGAAAAGCAGAAGAAGCAGAAGCAGGAGAAGCAGAAGAAGAAGAAACAGGAGAATGACAAGAAGCAGAAGGAGAAGCAGAAACAGAAGGAGAAGCAGAAAGAGAAGGAGGGGAAGCAGAAGAAGCAGAAGCAGGAGAAGCAGAAGCATAAGAATCGGAAGAAGCAGAAGCAGAATCTGAAGCAGAAGAAGAAGCAGGAGAAGCAGAAAAAGCAGAAAAAAGGAGAAGGAAAAACAGAAGCAGAAGCAGAAGGAGAAGCAGAAGCAGAAGAAGCAGCAGAAGGAGAAGAAGAAGCAGAAGAAGGTGCAGAAGGAAAAGCAGGAGAAGCAGAACAAGCAGACGCAGAAGAAGAAGTAGAAGTAGGAGAAGGAGATGAAGAGCAGCAGAAGCAATAGGATAAGCAGGAGAAGCAGAAGAAGCAAAAGCAGAAGGAGAAGCAGAAGTAGGAAAAGGAGAAGGAGAAGGAAGGGCAGCAGAAGCAATAGGATAAGCAGAAGGAGAAGCAGAAGCAGAATGAGAAGCAGAAAGAGAATCAGTAGAAGCAGAAGAAGCAGAAGCAGGAGAAGCAGAAGCAGAAGAAAAAGAATAAGCAAAAGAAGCAGAAGCAGAAGCAGTGGGATAATCAGAAGAAGGAGAAGGAGCAGCAGAAAGAGAAGCAGAAGCAGAAACAGAAGCAGAAACAGAAGGAGAACAAGAAGGAAAGCAGGATTATCAGAAGAAGCAGAAGTAGAAGCAAAAAGAGAAGGAGAAGAAGGCGAAGCAGAAGTAGCATCAGAAGAAACAGAAGAAGAAGAAGAAGAAGAAACAGAAGCAAAAGAAACAGAAGAAGGAGAAGAGCAGAAGGAGAAGCAGAAGGAGAACAAGAAGGAGAAGGAGAAGCTGAAGAAGGAGAAGGAGAAGCAGAAAGAGAAGCAGAAAGAGAAGCAGAACGAGAAGCAGGAGAAGCAGAAGCAGGAGAAGCAGAAGCAGAAGAAACAGAAGAAGGAGAAGAAGCAGAAGGAGAAACAGAAACAGAAGGAAAAGCAGAAAGAGAAGCAAGAGAAGCAGAAGAAGCAGCAGCAGGAGAAGCAGAAGAAGCCGAAGAAGGAGAAGCAGAACCTGAAGCAGAAGGAGAAGCAGGAGAAGCAGAAGAAGCAGAATCTGGAGAAGAAGAAGGAGAAGCAGAAGCAGAAAGAGAAGCAAAAGCAGGAGGAGAAGCAGAAGGAGAAGCAGAAGAAACAGAAGAAGCAGAGGCAGTAGCAGAAGAGCAGAAGATGCAGAAGCAGAAGGAGAAACAGAAGTAAAAGCAGAAGAACGAGAAGTTAAAGGAGAAGGAGAAACAGAAGGAGAAGCAGAAAGAGAAGCAGAAGAAGGAGGAGAAGAAGGAAAAGCAGCAGGAGAAGCAGAAAGAGCAGCAGAAGGAGAAGCAGGAGATGCAGAAGCAAGAGAAGCAGAAGCAGAAGAAACAGGAGAAGGACAAGAAGCAGAAGCAGAAGGAGAAGCAGAAACAGAAGGAGAAGCAGAAAGAGAAGGAGGGGAAGCAGAAGAAGCAGCAGCAGGAGAAGCAGAAGCATAAGAATCCGTAGAAGCAGAAGCAGAACCTGAAGCAGAAGGAGAAGCAGGAAAAGCAGAAGAAGCAGAATCTGGAGAAGCAGAAGCAGAAAGAGAATCAAAAGCAGAAGGAGAAGCAGAAGAAACAGAAGAAGCAGAAGCAGTAGCAGTTGCAGCAGAAGCAGAAGGAAAAGCAGAAGGAAAAGCAGAAGAACGAGAAGGAGAAGGAAAAACAGAAGCAGAAGCAGAAGGAGAATCAGAAGGACAAGCAGAAGAAGCAGAAGGAGAAGCAGAAGAAGCAGAAGCAGAAGAAGCAGCAGAAGGAGAAGAAGAAGCAGAAGAAGATGCAGAAGGAGAAGCAGGAGAAGTAGAAGAAGTAGATGTAGAAGGAGAAGTAGAAGTAGGAGAGGGAGAAGGAAGAGCAGCAGAAGTAATAGGAGAAGTAGAAGTAGAATGAGAAGCAGAAAGAGAAG
>NW_012302482.1:0-3186 GCF_000151885.1 Dipodomys ordii | reverse complement strand
TGTCCCCCACTATTTCCCTGCTGTGACTTGCTGTGTCCATGCTGTGTCCCCCGGTGTCCCGCTATGTCCCCCGCTGTGTCCAGCTGTTTCCCACTGTGCCCCAGTTGTGTCCCCGCTGTGTCCCGCTCTGTCCCGCTGTGTCCACCACTGTGTTCCCCTCTGTGTCCTGCTGTGTCCGGCTGTGTCCAGCTGTGTACTCGCTGTGTCCCCGCTGTGTCCCGCGGTGTCCTCGCTGTGTCCCAGCTGTGTCCCGCTGTATCCCCGTTGTTCCCCGGTTTGTCCCCACTGTACCCCGCTGTATCCCTCGCTGTGTACCTCTGTGTCCCGCTCTGTCCTCGCTTTGTCCACGCGATGTCCCGCTGTGTCCCCGCTGTGTCCCTGCTGTGTTCCACTCTCTCCCGCTGTGTGCGGCTCTGTGACCCCTGCTGTGTTCCCCGCTGTGTCCCGCTGTATCCCGGTGTGTCCCGCTTTGTCCCCCTCTGTGTCCCGCTGTTGCCCACTGTGCCCCTGCTGTGTCCCCGCTGTGTCCCGCTGTGTACCTCACTGTGTCCCACTGTGTCCCGCTGTGTGCCCCCTTTGTTCCCCTCTGTGACCTGCTGTGTCCCCGCTGTATCCCACTGTGTCCCTGCTGTGTAACGCTGTATCCCCCTTTGTGTCCCACTGTGTCCCCCGCTGTGTCCCTGCTGTGTCCCGCTGTGTCCCGCTGTGTCCAGCTGTGTACCCCGCAGTGACCTGCTGTGTTGCTCAATGTGTCCCGCTGTGTCCCGCTGTGTCCCCGCTGTGTCCCGCTGTGTCCCCGCTATGTCCCATACTGTGTCCCGCTGTGTCCCCGGCTGTGTCTCCCGCTGTGTCCTGCTCTTTCGCGCTGTGTCCTGCTGTGTCTTTGCTGTGTCCCCATTTGTGTCCCGCTGTGTCCTCGCTGGGTCCCCCGCTGTGTCCCGCTGTGTCCCCATGTGTCACGCTGTGTCCTCGCTGTGTACCCCTCTGTGTCCCGCTGTGTCCTTGCTGTGTCCTCCACTGTGTCCCCGCTGTGACCCGATGTGTCCCTGCTGTGTCCTCCGCTGTGTCCCGCTGTGTCCCCGCCTGTGTCCCCCGCTGTGTCCCGCTCTTTCCCGCTGTGTCCTTGCTGTGTCCCCATTTTTGTCCCGCTGTGTCCTCTCTGTCCCCCGCTGTGTCCCGCTGTGTCCCCATGTGTCACGCTGTGTCCTCTCTGTGTATCGTTCTGTGTCCCGCTGTGTCCTCGCTGTGTCCCACACTGTGTCCCCGCTGTGACCCGCTGTGTCCCTGCTGTGTCCCCCGCTGTGTCCCCTGCTGTGTCCTTCTGTGTCCCCAGCTGTGTCCCCCGCTGTGTCCAGCTCTTTCCCGCTGTGTCCTGCTGTGTCCTTGCTGTGTCCCCATTTGTGTTCCGCTATGTCCCGCTGTGTCCTCCGCTGTGTCCCGCTGTGTCCCCTGCTGTGTCCCCAGCTGTGTCCAGCTCTGTCCCGTTGTGTCCTTGCTGGGTCCCTGCTGTGTCCTGCTGTGTCCCTCTGTGTCCCAGCTGTCCCCCGCTGTGTCCCCTGCTGTGTCCCCTGCTGTGTCAAGCTGTGTCCCCGCTTTGTCCCGCTGTGTCCCGCTGTGTCCCCGCTGTGTCCCACACTGTGTCCCGCTGTGTCCCTGGTGTGTCCTCACTGTGTAACCGCTAAGTCCCTCTGTGTCCACGCTGTGTCCCACTGTTTCCTCCGCTGTTTCCCCGCTGTGTCCCCGCTGTGTCCTCCTGTGTCCCGCTGTGTCCTCGCTGTGTCCTTCTGTATCCCGCTGTGTCCCCCGCTGTGTCCCCCACTATTTCCCCGCTGTGACTTGCTGTGTCCATGCTGTGTCCCCCGCTGTGTCCCGCTGTGTCCACGCTGTG
Source organism: Dipodomys ordii (assembly GCF_000151885.1). Lineage (NCBI taxonomy): Eukaryota > Metazoa > Chordata > Mammalia > Rodentia > Heteromyidae > Dipodomys > Dipodomys ordii. The sequence continues at coordinate 1,298 of NW_012302482.1, read as the reverse complement.
TCCCTGCTGTGTCTCCCTGCTGTCCCCCGCTGTGTCCCCTCTGTGTCCCGCTGTTTCCTGCTGTGTCCTCGCTGTGTCCCTGCTGTCCCCTGCTGTGTCCTGCTGTGTCCCCGCTGTGGCCCGCTGTGGCCCGCTGTGTCCCCGCTGTGTCCCCGCTGTGTCCCTATGTGTACCGCTGTGTCTGCCACTGTGTACCCCGCTGTGTCCTGCTGTGTCCCCCGTTGAGTCCTGCTGTGTCCTCGCTGTGTCCCCCGCTGTTTCCCGCTGTTTCCCCCACTGTGTCACCCGCTGTGTCCCCAGCTGTGTCCGGCTGTGTCCCGCTGTGTTCCCCTGTGTCCCCCACTGTGTCCCGCTGTGTCACCCATTGTGTCCCGCGCTGTGTCCCCCGCTGTGTCCCCCCTGTGTGCCGCTGAACCCCGCTGTGTCCCCGGCTGTGATCCCCGCTGTGTCCTGCTCTTTCCCGCTGTGTCCCGCTGTGTCCTTGCTGTGTCCCCATTTGTGTCCCGCTGTGTCCTCTCTGTGTCCCCCGCTGTGTCCCGTTGTGTCCCCATGTGTCACGCTGTGTCCTCTCTGTGTATCCCTCTGTGTCCCGCTGTGTCCTCGCTGTGTCCCACACTGTGTCCCCGCTGTGACCCGCTGTGTCCCTGCTGTGTCCCTGCTGTGTCCCACTGTGCCCCGCTGTGTCCCCGATGTCCCCCGCTGTGTCCCGTTGTGTCCCCGCTGTCTGCATATGTGTCCCCGCTGTCCCCCGGTGTGTCCCCCGCTTTGTCCCGCTGTGTCCTCGCTGTGTCCCCAGCTGTGTCCCGCTGTGTCCCCCGCTGTGTCCCCCACTGTGTCCCGCTGTGTCCCCCACTGTGTCCCGCTGTGTACCCCTCTGTGTCCCCCGCTGTGTCCCACTGTGTCCCCCGCTTTGACCCGCTGTGCCTTGCTGTGTACCCCGCTGTGTCCCTTTGTGTCCTCAGCTGTGTAACCCACTGTGTAACGCTCTGACCCCGCTGTATCAACGCTGTGTCCCGCTGGGTCCCGCTGTGTCCACGCTGTGTTCCCCGTTGTGTCCCGCTGTGTTCCCCGCCGTGTCCCCGCTGTGTCTCGTTGTGTCCCGCTGTGTCCCCCACTGTATCCATGCTGTGTCCCTGCCGTGTCCCCGCTGTGTCCCGCTGTGTCCCGCTGTGTCCTGCTGTGACCCTGCTGAGTCCCCCTGTTAGCCCGCTGTGTCCCGCTGTGTCGTCGATCTGTCCCCTTCTGTGTCCCGTTGTGTCCCCCTCTGTGTCCCGCTGTGTCCCGCTGTATTCCGCTGT
>NW_012302481.1:0-3186 GCF_000151885.1 Dipodomys ordii | reverse complement strand
GCGGGACACAGCGGGACACAGCGTCGATACAGCTGGGATACAGCCTTACACAGCGTTTTATACATCAGTGGACACAACGGGACGCAGTGGGGGCACAGCGGGACAGAGCGGGACACAGTGGGACACAGCGAGGACAAATCGTGAGACACAGCAGGGGACAGAGCGGGAGACAGCGGGGGACACAGCGAGGACACAGCAGTACACAGCGGGACACAGCAGGGACAGAGCGGGACAGAGCAGGACACAGCGAGACACAGCGGGGGACACAGCGGGACACAGCGGAGGACCCAGCGAGGACACAGCGGGACACAGTGGGGGACACAGCGAGGACACAGCGGGGGACACAGCGGGGGACACTGCGGGACACAGCGGGGAACACAGCGAGGACACAGCGGGACCCAGCGGGACACAGCGTCAATGCAGCGGGGATACAGCGTTACACAGAGTGGTTCACATCTGTGGACACAACGGGACACAGTGGGGGCAGAGCGGGACACAGTGGGACACAGCGAGGACAAATCGTGAGACGTAGCGGAGGACAGAGCGGAAGACAGCGGGGGACACAGCGAGGACACAGCAGGACACAGCGGGACACAGCAGGGACAGAGCGGGACACAGCGGGACACAGCGGGGGACACAGCGGGACACAGCGGGGAACACAGCGAGGACACAGCGGGGGACACAGCGGGGGACACTGAGGGACACAGCGGGACACAGCGTCGATACAGCGGGGACACAGCGTTACACAGCGTGGTACACAGCTGTGGACACAACGGGACACAATGGGGGCACAGCGAGACACAGTGGGACACAGTGGGACACAGCAGGGAACACGGCGAGGACACAGCGGGACCCAGCGGGACCCAGCGTCGATACAGCGGGGATACAGAGTTACACAGTGTGGTACAAATCTGTGGACACAAGGGGACACAGTGGGGGCACAGCGGGACAGAGCGGGACACGGTGGGACACAGCGAGGACAAATCGTGAGACACAGCGGGGGACAGAGCGGGAGACAGCGGGGGACACAGCGAGGACACAGCAGTACACAGCCGGACACAGCAGGGACAGAGCGGGACAGAGCGGGACAGAGCGGGACACAGCGGGGGACACAGCGGGACACAGCGGAGGACCTAGCGAGGACACAGCGGGACAGAGTGGGGGACACAGCAAGGAAACAGCGGGGACACAGCGGGGGACACTGCGGGACACAGCGGGGAACACAGCTAGGACACAGCGGGACCCAGCGGGACACAGCGTCGATACAGCGGGGATACAGCGTTACACAGCGTGGTTCACATCTGTGGACACAAGGGGACACAGTGGGGGCAGAGCAGGACACAGTGGGACACAGCGAGGACAAATCGTGAGACGTAGCGGGGGACAGAGCGGGAGACAGCGGGGGACACAGCGAGGACACAGCAGGACACAGTGGGACACAACAGGGACAGAGCGGGACACAGCGGGACACAGCTGGGGACACAGTGGGACACAGCGGGGGACCCAGCGAGGACACAGCGGGACACAACGGGGAACACAGCGAGGACACAGCGGGGGACACAGCGGGGGACACTGCGGGACACAGCGGGACACAGCGTCGATACAGCGGGGACACAGCGTTACACAGCGGGGTACACAGCTGTGGACACAACGGGACACAGTGGGGTCAGAGCGGGACACAGCGGAACACAGTGGGACACATCGGCGACAAAGCGTGAGACACAGCGTGGGACAGAGCGGGAGACAGAGGGGGACAAAGCGAGGATACAGCGGGACACAGCGGGGGAAACAGCGGGACACAGCGGTAGACAAAGGGGGACAGAGCGGGGGACACAGCGGGACACAGCGGTGGACAGAGCAGTACACAGCGGTGGACACAGTGAGGACACAGCGGGACCCAGCGGGACACAGCGTCCATACAGCGGGGACAGAGTGGGCCACAGCGGGACACAGCAGGAACAAAGCAGTAGACACAGCAGGACACAGCAGGGGACACAGTGGGACACAGCTGGGGACACAGGGAGGACAGAGCGGGACACAGCGGGGACACAGCGGGGACTCAGCGGGTGACACAGTGGGGGACAAAGCGGGACACCACGGGACACAACGGAACACAGCGGGGACAAGGAGGAGACAGAGCAGGACACAGCGAGGACACAGCGGGACAAAGCAGGGTACACAGCAGGGGACACAGCGGGACACAGCGGGACACAGCTGGGGACACAGCGGGACACAGCGGGGGACACACCGGGGGACACAGCGGAACACAGCAGGGAACACAGCGAGGACACAGCGGGACCTAGCAGGACACAGCGTCGATACAGCGGGGTTACAGCGTTACACAGTGTGGTACACATCTGTGGACACAAGGGACACAGTGTGGGCACAGCGGGACACAGCGGGACACAGTGGGACAAAGCAAGGACAATTCGTGAGACACAGCGAGGGACAGAGCTCGAGACAGCGGGGGACACAGCTAGGACACAGCAGGGCACAGCGGGACACAGCAGGGACAGAGCGGGACACAGCGGAACACAGCGGGACACAGCGGGGCAAATCGCGAGACACAGTGGGGGACAGAGAGTGAGACAGCGGGGGACACAGCGAGGACACAGCGGGACACAGCGGGGGAAACAGCGGGACACAGCGGTGGACACAGGGGGACAGAGCGGGGGACACAGCGGGACACAGCGGGGGAAATAGCGGGACACAGGGGTGGACACAGCGGGACAGAGCGGGGACACAGCGGGACACAGCGGTGGACACAGCGGGACACAGCGGTGGACACAGCGAGGACACAGCGGGACCCAGCGGGACACAGCGTCAATACAGCGGGGACAGAGTGGGCCACAGCGGGGTACACAGCTGGGGACACAACGGGGCACATCGGGGGACACAGCAAGGACTCAGCGGAACACAGCGTGGGACACAGTGAGGACACAGGGGGACACAGCGGGACACAGCGGGACACAGCAGGAACACAGCAGTAGACACAGCGGGAAACAGCAGGGGACACAGCGGGACACAGCGGGGGACACAGGGAGGACAGAGCGGGACACAGCGGGGACACAGCGGGGACTCAGCAGGGGACACAGCGGGACGCAGCAGGGACACAGCAGGGGACACAGCGGGACACAGAGTAGGAGACACAGCGTGACACAGCGGGGGACACAGCGGGACACAGCG
>NW_012302480.1:0-3186 GCF_000151885.1 Dipodomys ordii | reverse complement strand
TCAAGTGGGAGAGGCAGAAGAGGAGAAGGAGAAGGAGCAGCAGAAGGAGAAGCATGAAGCAGAAAGAGAAGCAGACAAAAGGAGAACAAGAAGGAGAAGCAGGAGAATCAGAAGAAGCAGAAGTAGAAACAGAAAGAGAAGTAGAAGGAGGAGAAGCAGAAGTAGAATCAGAAGAAACAGAAGAAGAAGAAGAAGAAGAAGAAGAAGAAGAAGAAGAAGAAGAAGAAGAAACAGAAGCAAAAGAAACAGAAGAAGAAGAGCAGAAGCAGAAGCAGAAGGAAAAGCAGAAGCAGAAGGAGAAGCAGGAAGAGAAGCAGGAGAAGCTGAAGAAGCAGGAGAAGCAGAAGCAGAAGAAACAGGAGAAGCCGAAGAAGCAGAAGCAGAATCTGAAGCAGAAGGAGAAACAGAAGAAGCACAATCTGAAGCAGAAGCAGAAGAAACAGAAATAGTAGAATAAGCAGAAGCAGAAACAGCAGGAGAAGCAGAAGAAGAAGACGGAGAAGGCGAGAGAGAAGGATTAGGAGTAGGAGAAGCAAAAGGATAAGCAGAAGCAGAAAGAGACGCAGAAGGAGAAGCAGCACGAGAAGTAGGAGAAGCTGGAGAAGTAGAAGCAGAAGAAACAGAAGAAACAGAAGACGCAGAAGCAGAATGAGAAGCAGAAGGAGAATTTGAAGCAGAAGCAGAAGCAGAAGGAGAAGCAGAAGCAGAAGGAGAAGCAGAAGAAGGAGAAGAGAAGCAGAAAGAGAATCAGAAAGAGAAGCAGAACGAGAAGCAGGAGAAGCAGAAGCAGAAGTAACAGAAGAAGAAGAAGCAGAAGCAGAATGAGAAGGAGAAACAGAAGGAAAAGCAGAAAGAGAAGCAGAAGAAGCAGGAAAAGCAGAAGCAGAAGAAAGAGAAGAAGAAGGAGAAGAAGAAGAAGAAGAAGAAGAAGAAGAAGAAGAAGAAGAAGAAGAAGAAGAAGAAGAAGAAGAAGAAGAAGAACGAGAAGAAGGAGAAGAAGAAGGAGAAGAAGAAGAAGAAGGAGGAGGAGGAGGAGGAGGAGAAGGAGAAGCATAAGGAGAAGCAGTTGAAGCAGAAGAAGCAGAAGTAGAAGCAGAAAGAGAAGAAGAAGAAGGAGAAGCAGAAGTAGAATCAGAAGAAACAGAAGAAGAAGAAGCAGAAAAATCAGAAGCAAAAGAAACAGAAGAAGGAGAAGATCAGAAGCAGAAGCAGAAGGAGAAGCAGAAGCAGAAGGAGAAGGAGAAAGAGAAGCAGGAGAAGCAGAAGAAGCAGAAGCAGAAGAAACAGGAGAAGCCGAAGAAGCAGAAGCAGAATCTGAAGCAGAAGGAGAAACAGAAGAAGCACAATCAGAAGCAGAAGCAGAAGAAACAGAAAGTAGAAGCAGAAGCAGCCGGAGAACTAGAAGGAGAAGGCTAAAGAGAAGGTTAGGAGTAGAAGAAGCAAAAGGATAAGCAGAAGCAGAAAGAGACGCAGAAAGAGAAGCAGCACGAGAAGTAGGAGAAGCAGGAGAAGCAGAAGCAGGAGAAGCAGAAGAAACAGAAGACGCAGAAGCAGAATGAGAAGCAGAAGGAGAAATTGAAGCAGAAGCAGAAGGAGAAGCAGAAGCAAAAGGAGCTGCAGAAGAAGGATAAGGAGAAGAGAAGCAGAAAGAGAAGCAGAAAGAGAAGCAGAACGATAAGCAGGAGAGGCAGAAGCAGAAGAAACAGAAGAAGGAGAAGCAGCAGAAGGAGAAGCAGAAACAGAAGGAAAAGCAGAAAGAGAAGCAGGAGAAGCAGAAGAAGCAGCAGCAGGAGAAGCAGAAGCAGAAGAAGCAGAAGAAGCAGAAGCAGAACCTGAATCAGAAGGAGAAGCAGGAGAAGCAGAAGAAGCAGAATCTGGAGAAGCAGAAGGAGAAGCAGAAGCAGAAAGAGAAGCAGCAGAACAAGTAGAACCAGAAATTCAGGCAGGAGAAACAGAAGAAGCAGAAGCAGCAGCAGAAGGAGAAGCAAAAAGAGAAGCAGAAGAAGAAGAACCAGCAAAAGGAGAAGCAGCAGAAGAAGCAGAAAAACAAGCAGGAGAAGCAGAAGCAGAAAGAGAAGTAGAAGCAGAAGAAGCAGAAGAAGAAGAAGTAGAAGAAGAAGCAGAAGAAGCATAAGAAGCAGAAGCAGGAGAAGCAGAACCAGAAGAAAAAGAAGAAGCATAAGAAGCAGAAGCAGAGGGAGAAGCAGAAGAAGGAGAAGGAGCAGCAGAAGGAGAAGCAGAAGGAGAATCAGGAGGAGAAGCAGAAGAAGGAGAAGCAGAAGCAGAAGAAGCAGAAGAAGAAGCAGAAGCAGAAGAAGATGCAGAAGGAGAAGCAGGAGAAGCAGAAGAAGCAGAAGCAGAAGGAGAAGCAGAAGTAGGAGAAGGAGAAGGAAGGGCAGCAGAATCAATAGCAGAAGCAGAAGGAGAAGCAGAAGCAGAATGAGAAGCAGAAAGAGAAGCGGTAGAAGCAGAAGAAGCAGGAAAATCAGAAGCAGAAGAAAGAGAAGAAGAAGAAGACGAAGAAGAAGAAGAAGAAGAAGAAGAAGAAGAAGAAGAAGAAGAAGAAGAAGAAGAAGAAGAAGAGTAAGAAGAAGAGGAGGCAGCAGCATAAGGAAAAGCATAAGGAGAAGCAGTAGAAGCAGAAGCAGCAGAAGCAGAAGAAAAAGAATAAGCAAAAGAAGCAGAAGCAGAATCAGTGGGAGAAGCACAAGAAGGAGAAGGAGACGGAGCAGCAGAAGGAGAAGCAGAAGCAGAAAGAGAAGCAGAAACAGAAGGAGAACACGAAGGAGAAGCAGTAGAATCAGAAGAAGCAGAAGTAGAAGCAGAAAGAGGAGAAGAAGGAGAAGCAGAAGTAGAATCAGAAGAAACAGAAGAAGAAGCAGAAGAAACAGAAGCAAAAGAAACAGATGAAGGAGAAGAGCAGAAGCAGAAGCAGAAGGAGAAGCAGAAGCAGAAGGAGAAGCAGAAAGAGAAGCAGGAGAAGCAGAAGAAGCAGGAGAAGCAGAAGCAGAAGCAGAAGAAACAGGAGAAGCCGAAGAAGCAGAAGCAGAATCTGAAGCAGAAGGAGAAACAGAAGAAGCACAATCTGAAGCAGAAGCAGAAGAAACTGTAATAGTAGAATAAGCAGAAGCGGAAGCAGCAAGAGAAGCAGAAGAAAAAGAAGTCGGAGAAGGCGAGAGAGAAGGA
>NW_012302479.1:0-3186 GCF_000151885.1 Dipodomys ordii | reverse complement strand
CTTCTCCTTCTGCTTCAGGTTCTGCTTCTGCTTCTTCGGCTTCTTCTGCTTCTGCTTCTCCTGCTGCTGCTTCTTCTGCTTCTCTTCCTGCTTTTCCTTCTCTTTCTGCTTCTCCTTCTTCTGCTTCTCCGTCTGCTTCTGCTTCTCCTTCTGCTTCAATTTCTCCTTCTGCTTCTCCTTCTGTTTCTCCTTCTCGTTCTTCTGCTATTCCTTCTGCTTCTCTTTCTGGTTCTGCATCTTCAGCTTCTTCTGCTACTGATTCTCCTTCTTCTGTTTCTTCTGTTTCTGCTTCTCCTGCTTCTGCTTCTCCTGCTTCTCGTTCTGCTTCTACTTCTCCTTCTCCTTCTTCTGCTTCTCCTTCTGCTTCAATTTCTCCTTCTGCTTCTCATTCTGCTTCTGCGTCTTCTGTTTCTTCTGCTTCTCTTGCTTCTGCTTCTCCTGCTTCTCCTACTTCTCGTGCTGCTTTTCCTTCTGCGTCTCTTTCTGCTTCAGCTTATCCTTTTGCTTCTCCTAATCCTAATCATTCTCTTTCGCCTTCCCCTTCTTGTTCTTCTGCTTGTCCTGGTGCTTCTGCTTCTGCTTATTCTACTATTCCTGTTTCTTCTGCTTCTGCTTCAGATTGTGCTTCTTCTGTTTCTCCTTCTGCTTCAGATTCTGCTTCTGCTTCTTCGGCTTCTCCTGTTTCTTCTGCTTCTGCTTCTCCTGCTTCTTCTGCTTCTCCTGCTTCTCTTTCTGCTTCTCCTGCTTCTGCTTCTCCTTCTGCTTCTGCTTCTGCTCTTCTCCTTCTTCTGTTTCTTTTGCTTCTGTTTCTTCTTCTTCTTCTTCTTCTTCTTCTGTTTCTTCTGATTCTACTTCTGCTTCTCCTTCTTCTCCTTCTCTTTCTGCTTCTTCTGATTCTCCTCCTTCTCCTTCTTGTTCTCCTTCTGTTTCTGCTTCTCTTTCTGCTTCTGCTTCTCCTTCTACTGCTCCTTCTCCTTCTTCTGCTTCTCCCACTGCTTCTGCTTCTGCTTCTTTTGCTTATTCTTTTTCTTCTGCTTCTGTTTCTCCTGCTTCTGCTTCTTCTTCTTCTGCTTTACCTGCTTCTCTTTCTGCTTCTCCTTCTGCTTCTCCTTCTGTATCTCCTTCTCCTTCTTGATCTTCTGCTTTTCCTTCTGCTTTTCCTACTGCTTCTGCTACAACTGCTACTGCTTTTACTTCTTCTGTTTCTTCTGCTTCTCCTTCTGCTTTTGATTCTCTTTCTGCTTCTGCTTCTCCTTCTGCTTCTCATTCTACTTCTCCAGATTCTGATTCTTCTGCTTCTCCTGCTTCTCCTTCTGCTTCAGGTTCTGCTTCTGTTTCTTCGGATTCTTATGCTTCTGCTTCTTCTGCTTCCCCTCCTTCTCTTTCTGCTTCTCCTTCTGCTTCTGCTTCTTGTCCTTCTCCTGTTTCTTCTGCTTGTTCTTCTCCTGTTTCTGCATTTCCTGCTTCTCCTTCTGCTGCTCTTTCTTTTTCTCCTGCCACTTTTCCTTCTACTGCTCCTTCTTCTGCTTCTCTTTCTGCTTCTACTCCTGTTTCTCCTTCTCCTTCTCCTTCTAGTTCTTCTGCTTTTCCTTCTGCTTCTGAATCTTCTGCTTCTTCTGATACTGCCTCTGGTTTTTCTGTTTCTTCTGTTTCTCCTTCTGCTTTTGCTTCTCTTTCTGCTTCTGCTTCTCCTTCTGCTTCTCCAGATTCTGCTTCTTCTGCTTCTCCTGCTTCTCCTTCTACTTCAGGTTCTGCTTTTGCTTTTTCGGCTTCTTCTGCTTCTGCTTCTTCTGCTGCTGCTTCTTCTGCTTCTCCTGATTCTCTTTCTGCTTTTCCTTCTGTTTCTGCTTCTCCTTATGCTTCTTCCCCTTCTTCTGTTTCTTCTGTTTCTGCTTCTGCTTCTCCAGCTTCTGCTTCTCCTGCTTCTCGTTCTGCTTCTCTTTCTGCTTCTCTTTCTCCTTCTCCTTGTCCTTCTCCTTCTTCAGCTTCAATTTCTCCTTATGCTTATCATTCTGCTTCTGCACCTTCTGTTTCTTCTGCTTCTCCTGCTTCTTCTTCTCCTGCTTCTCCAACTTCTCGTGCTGCTTCTCCATTCTGCGTCTCTTTGTGGTTCTGCTTATCCTTTTGCTTCTCCTACTCCTAATCCTTCTCTCTCGCCTTCTCCGTCTTCTTCTTCTACTTCTCCTGCTGCTTCTGCTTCTGCTTATTCTACTATTTCTGTTACTTCTGCTTCTGCTTCAGATTGTGTTTCTTCTGTTTCTCCTTCTGCTTCAGATTCTGCTTCTGCTTCTTCGGCTTCTTCTGTTTCTTCTTCTTCTGCTTCTCCTGCTTCTTCTGCTTCTCCTGCTTCTCTTTCTGCTTCTCCTTCTGCTTCTGCTTTTCCTTCTGCTTCTGATTCTGCTCTTCTCCTTCTTCTGTTTCTTTTGCTTCTGTTTCTTCTTCTTCTTCTTCTTCTGTTTCTTCTGATTCTACTTCTGCTTCTCCTTCTTCTACTTCTCTTTCTGTTTCTACTTCTGCTTCTTCTGATTCTCCTGCTTCTCCTTTTGTTCTCCTTCTGTTTCTGCTTCTCTTTCTGCTTCTCCTTCTCCTTCTCCTTCTCCTTCTTCTGCTTCTTCCACTGCTTCTGCTTCTGCTTCTTTTGCTTATTCTATTTCTTCTGCTTCTCCTGCATCTACTGCTTCTCCTTATGCTTCTCCTTATGCTTCTCCTTATGCTTCTCCTTCTTCTTCTTCTTCTTCTTCTTCTTCTTCTTCTTCTTCTTCTTCTTCTTCTTCTTCTTCTTCTTCTTCTTCTTCGTGTTCTTCTTCTTCTTCTTCTTCTTCTTCTTCTACTTCTTCTTCTTCTTCTTCTTCTGCTTCTTCTTCTTCTTCTTCTTCACTTTCTTCTGCTTCTCCTGCTTCTTCTGCTTCTGCTGCTTCTCCTACTGCTTCTCATTCTGCTTCTGCTACTACTTCTTGCTTCACCAATTGCTTCTGCTGCTCCTCCTACTCCTTCTCCTCCACCTACAGCTTGTTCTGCTGCTGCTTACTGCTTCTGCTGCTTCACCTGCTGCCCCTTCAGCGGCTGCTTATGCTTCTACTTCTGCAGATCACAGCAGCAGCTCTTCATACATCTGAACTACTAATGATATGCCACTGATACTGCGTCTCTACGGCATCTTTCTCCAGCTTCAGCTTCTACTCAGGA
>NW_012302478.1:0-1438 GCF_000151885.1 Dipodomys ordii | reverse complement strand
GTCCCCCGCTGTGTCCCCGCTGTGTCCCGCTGTGTCACGCTGTGTCTTTGCTGTGTCCCGCTGTGTCCCTCGCTGTGTCCCCGCTGTGTCTCCACTGTGTCCGCTTGTGTCCCGCTGTGTCCTGTGGTGTCCCGTGGTATCCCGCATTGTACCCAGCTGTGTCCCCTGCTGTGTCCCCCACTGTGTCCCCGCTGTGACCCGTTGTGTCCCCCGCTGTGTTCCCGCTGTATCCCGCTGCATCTCCTGCTGTGTCCCCGCTGTGTCCTTCTGTGTTTCGCTGTGTCCTCGCTGTGTTCCCCCTGTGTCCCGCTGTGTCCGCCGCTCTGTCCCACTGTGTCCCGCTGTGTCCCCAACGTGTCCCGCTGTGTCCTCACTGTGTCCCCCGCTGTGTCCCCGCTGTCTCCCGCTGTGTTCCGCTGTTTCCCCGCTGTCCCACTGAGTGTCCCCGCTGTCCCCCGCTGTGTCCCCGGCTGTGTCCTGCTGTGTCCCGCTTTGTCCTGCTGTGTCCTGCTGTGTCCCGCTGTGTCCCGGTGTGTCCCACGCTGTGTCCCGCTGTGTTCCACTGTGTAACCCGTTGTGTCCGCGCTGTGTCCCGCTGTGTCCCGGTCTGTCCCGCTGTTTTCACCGCTGTGTTCCGTTGTGTCACGCTGTGTCCCCGCTGTGTCCAGCTGTGTCCCCCGCTGTGTCCGCGCTTTGTACCCCGCTGTGTCCCGCTGTGTCCCGCTGTTTCCACCACTGTGTCCCACTGTGTCCCCGTTGTTTCCCCGCTGTGTTCCTTTGTGTCCCGCTGTGTCCCTTTGTGTCCCGCTTTGTCCCCCACTGTGTCCCCCGCTGTGTCCCCGCTGTGTTTCGGTGTGTCTCCCGCTGTGTCCCCGCTGTGTCCTGTTGTGTCCCGCTGTGTCCTCGCTGTGTTCTGCTGTGTCCTTCGCATTGTCCCCGCTGTGTCCCCGCTGTGTCCCGCTGTCTCCCACTGTGTCCCCCGCTGTGTCCCACTTTGTCCCCGCTGTGTCGATGCTGTGTCCCCTGCTGTGTCTCGCTGTGTCCCCGCTGTGTCTCGCTGTGTACCCCGCTGTGTCCAGCTTGGTCCCCGCTGTGTCCCCCGCTCTGTCCCCCACTGAGTTCCACTGTGTCCCCACTGTGTCCAAATGTGTCCTCGCTGTGTCACGCTGTTTCACGCTTTGTCCCCGCTGTGTCCCGCTGTGTCCTGCTGTGTCCCCACTGTGTGCCAGCTGTGTCCCGCTGTGTCCTCGCTGTTTCCCCCGCTGTGTTCCCCGCTGTCTCACGCTGTGTCCCCCTCTGTGTCCCACTTTGTCCCCGCTGTGTCCAGCTGTGTCCCCACTGACGCCCGCTGTGTCCCGCTGTGTCCCCGCTGTCGCCCGGTGTGTCCCCGCTGTCCCCTGCTGTGTCCCCCGCTGTGTCCCTCTGTGTCCCGCTGGTT
>NW_012302477.1:0-3186 GCF_000151885.1 Dipodomys ordii | reverse complement strand
GCAGAAGGAGAAGCAGAAGAAACAGAAGAAGCAGAATCAGTAGCAGAAGAAGCTGAAGATGCAGAACCAGAAAGAGAAGCAGAAGGAATAGCAGAAGAACGAGAAGGAGAAACAGAAGGAGAAGCAGAAGGAGACGGAGGAAAAGCAGAAGAAACAGAAGCAGACGGAGAAGAAGGAGAAGGAGAAGCCGAAGCAGAAGAAGAAGCAGAAGGAAAAGCACAAGCAGAAGGAGATGCAGAAGGAGCAGAAGCAGAAGGAGAAGAAGAAGGAGAAGAATCAGAATCAGAAGAAGCAGAAGGAGAAGTAGAAAGAGAAGCCGACGAAGAGAAGCAGAACGAGAAGCAGGAGAAGCAGAAGAAGCAAAGCGTGAGAAGCAGAAGCAAAAGAAACAGAAGAAATAGAAGGAGCAGAAGCAGAAGGAGAAGCAGAAGTAGAAGGAGAAGCAGAAAGAGAAGCAGGAGAAGCAGAAGAAGCAGGAGAAGCAGAAGCAGAAGAAACAGGAGAAGCCGAAGAAGCAGAAGCAGAATCTGAAGCAGAAGGAGAAACAGAAGAAGCACGATCTGAAGCAGAAGCAGAAGAAACAGAAATAGTAGAATAAGCAGAAGCAGAAGCAGCAGGAGAAGCAGAAGAAGAAGATGGAGAAGGCGAAAGAGGAAGATTAGGAGTAGGAGAAACAAAAGGATAAGCAGAAGCAGAAAGAGACGCAGAAGGAGAAGAAGCAAGAGAAGCAGGAGAAGCAGAAGAAACAGAAGGCGCAGAAGCAGAATGAGAAGCAGAAGGAGAAATTGAAGCAGAAGCAGAAGCAGAAGGAGAAACAGAAGCAGAAGGAGAAGCAGAAGAAGGAGAAGGAGAAGGAGAAGCAGAAAGAGAAGCCGAACGAGAAGCAGGAGAAGCAGAACCAGGAGAAGCAGAAACAGAAGAAACAGAAGAAGGAGAAGAAACAGAAGGAGAAGCAGAAACAGAAGGAAAAGCAGAAAGAGAAGCAGGAGAAGCAGAAGAAGCAGCAGCAGGAGAAGCAGAAGCAGAAGAAGCAGAAGCAGAACCTGAAGCAGAAGGAGAAGCAGGAGAAGCAGAATCTGGACAAGCAGAAGGAGAAGCAGAAGCAGAAAGAGAAGCAAAAGCAGAAGGAGAAGCAGAAGGGGAAGCAGAAGAAACAGAAGAAGCAGAGGCAGTAGCAGAAGAAGCAGAAGATGCAGAAGGAGAAGCAGAAGGAAAAGCAGAAGAATGAGAAGGTGAAGGAGAAGGAGAAACAGAAGGAGAAGCAGAAAGAGAAGCAGAAAAAAGGTTCAGGAGAAGGAAAAGCAGCAGAGAAGCAGAAAGAGCAGCAGAAGGAGGAGCAGGAGATGCAGAAACAGGAGAAGCATAAGCAGAACAAACAGGAGAAGGAAAAGAAGCAGAAGCAGAAGGAGAAGCTGATACAGAAGGAGAAGCAGAATGAGAAGGAGGGGAAGCAGAAGAAGCTGAAGCAGGAGCAGAAGCAGGAGAAGCAGAAGCATAAGCAGAAGGAGAACCTGAAGCAGCAGAAGGAGAAGCAGGAGAAGAAGAAGCAGAATCTGGAGAAGCAGAAGGAGAAGCAGAAGGTGAAGCAGAAGCAGAAAGAGAATCAAAAGCAGAAGGAGAAGCAGAAGAAACAGAAGAAGTAGAAACAGTAGCCGTTGTAGCAGAAGCAGAAGGAAAAGCAGAAGAACAAGAAGGAGAAGGAGAAACAGAAGGAGAAGCAGAAGGAGAAGAAGAAAGAGAGGCTGGTAAAGCAGAAGAAGAAGAAGCACAAGGAGAATCAGAAGGAGAAGCAGAGGAAGGAGAAGGAGAAGCAGAAGTAGAAGAAGATGCAGAAGGAGAAGCAGGAGAAACAGAAGGAGCAGAAGCAGAAGGAGAAGCAGGAAAAGCAGAAGAAGCAGAAGCAAAAGTAGAAACGAAAGAAGGAGAAGGAGAAGCAGAAGCAGAAGAAGAAGCATAAGGACAAGCACAAGCAGAAGGAGATGCAGAAGGAGAAGCAGGAGAAGAAGAAGAAGCAGAAGCTGAAAGGAGAAGCAGAAGTAGTAGGAGGAGGATAAGAAGAAGCAGAAGGGGAAGCAGAAGAGGAATGAGAAGCAGAAAAAGAAACAGGAGAAGCACAATAAGCAGAAGCAGGAGAAGCCGAAAGAGTATAAGCAGAAGAAGAAGAAACAGAAGCAGAAGTAGAAGAAGAAGCAGAAGCAGAAGCAGCAGAATAAGTAGAACCAGAAATTCAGGTAGGAGAAACAGAAGAAGCAGAAGCAGAAGGAGAAGCAAAAAGAGAAGCAGAAGGAGAAGTAGAAGAAGCAGCAGAAGGAGAAGCAGAAGAAGAAGCAGAAAAACAAGCAGGAGAAGCAGAAGCAGAAAGAGAATTAGAAGCAGAAGAAGCAGAAGAAGAAGAAGAAGAAGCAGTAGAAGCATAAGAAGCAGAAGCAGAAGCAGAAGCAGAAGCAGAAGCAGAAGAAGAAGAAGCATAAGAAGCAGAAGAAGAAGAAGAAGAAGAAGAAGAAGAAGAAGAAGAAGAAGAAGAAGAAGAAGAAGAAGAAGAAGAAGAAGAAGAAGGAGGAGGAGGTGGAGGAGGAGGAGGAGAAGCAGAAGAAGCAGAAGCAGGAGAAGCAGAAGCAGGAGAAGCAGAAGATAAAGAATAAGCAAAAGAAGCAGAAGCAAAAGAAGCAGAAGCAGAAGCAGTGGGGGAAGCAGAAGAAGGAGAAGGAGAAGGAGCAGCAGAAGGAGAAGCAGAAGCAGAAAGAGTATCAGAAACAGAAGGAGAACAAGAAGGAGAAGCAGGAGAATCAGAAGAAGCAGAAGTAGAAGCAGACAGAGAAGGAGAAGAAGGAGAAGCAGAAGTAGAATCAGAAGAAACAGAAGAAGAAGAAGCAGAAGAAACAGAAGCAAAAGAAACAGAAGAAGGAGAAGAGCAGAAGCAGAAGCAGAAGGAGAAGCAGAAAGAGAAGCAGGAGAAGCAGAAGAAGCAGGAGAAGCAGATGCAGAAGAAACAGGAGAAGCCGAAGAAGCAGAAGCAGAATCTGAAGCAGAAGGAGAAACAGAAGAAGCACAATCTGAAGCAGAAGCAGAAGAAACAGAAATAGTAGAATAAGCAGAAGCAGAAGCACCAGGAGAAGCAGAAGAAGAAGAAGAAGAAGAAGAAGAAGAAGAAGAAGAAGAAGAAGAAGAAGAAGAAGAAGAAGAAGG
>NW_012302476.1:0-3186 GCF_000151885.1 Dipodomys ordii | reverse complement strand
GAAGCAGTAGACGTTGCCGCAGCAGAACAAGCAGCAGCAGAAGAAGAAGAAGCAGCAGAAGAAGAAGAAGAAGAAGAAGAAGAAGAAGAAGAAGCATTAGAAGAAGAAGAAGAAGAAGAAGAAGAAGAAGAAGAAGAAGAAGAAGAAGAAGAAGAAGAAGAAGAAGAACATGAAGAAGAAGAAGAAGAAGAAGAAGAAGAAGAAGAAGAAGAAGAAGAAGAAGAAGAAGAAGAAGAAGAAGAAGAAGAAGCATAAGGAGAAGCATAAGGAGAAGCATAAGGAGAAGCAGTAGAAGCAGAAGGAGAAGCATCAGGAGAAGCAGTAGAAGCAGAAGAAGCAAAAGCTGGAGAAGCAGAAGCAGAAGAAAAAGAATAAGCAAAAGAAGCAGAAGCAGAAGCAGAAGCAGAAAGAGGAGAAGAAGGAGAAGCAGAAGTAGAATCAGAAGAAACAGAAGAAGAAGCAGCAGAAGAAACAGAAGCAAACGAAACAGAAGAAGGAGAAGAGCAGAAGCAGAAGCAGAAGCAGAAGCAGAAGGAGAAGCAGAAAGAGAAGCAGGAGAAGCAGAAGAAGCAGGAGAAGCAGAATCAGAAGAAACAGGAGAAGCCGAAGAAGCAGAAGCAGAATCTGAAGCAGGAGAAACAGAAGAAGCACAATCTGAAGCAGAAGCAGAAGTAATAGAAATAGTAGAATAAGCTGAAGCAAAAGCAGCAGGTGAAGCAGAAGAAGAAGAAAGAGAAGGCGAAAGAGAAGGATTAGGAGTAGGAGAAGCAAAAGGATAAGCAGAAGCAGAAAGAGAGGCAGAAGGAGAAGCAGCACGAGAAGTAGGAGAAGCAGGAGAAGCAGAAGCAGAAGAAGCAGAAGAAAAAGAAGACGCAGAAGCAGAATGAGAAGCAGAAGGAGAAATTGAAGCAGAAGCAGAAGGAGAAGCAGAAGCAGAAGAAGGAGAAGGAGAAGCAGAAAGAGAAGCAGAAAGAGAAGCACAACGAGAAGCAGGAGAAGCAGAAGCAGGAGAAGCAGAAGCAGAAGAAACATAAGAAGGAGAAGAAGGAGAAGCAGAAACAGAAGGAAAAGCAGAAATAGAAGCAGGAGCAGCAGAAGAAGCAGCAGCAGGAGAAGCAGAAGCAGAAGGAGCCGAAGAAGCACAAGCAGAACCTGAAGCATAAGGAGATACAGGAGAAGTAGAAGAAGCAGAATCTGGAGAAGCAGAAGGAGAAGCAGAAACAGAAAGAGAAGCAAAAGAAAAAGGACAAGCAGAAGAAACAGAAGAAGCAGAGGCAGTACCAGAAGAAGCAGAAGATGCAGAAGCAGAAGGAGAAGCAGAAGGAAAAGCAGAAGCACGAGAAATAGAAGGAGAAGGAGAAACAGGACAAGCAGAAAGAGAAGCAGAAGAAGGAGCAGGAGGAGGAAAAGCAGCAGGAGAAGCAGAAAGAGCAGCAGAAGGAGAAGCAGTAGATGCAGAAACAGGAGAAGCAGAAGCAGAAGAAAAAGGAGAAGGACAAGAGGCAGAAGCAGAAGGAGAAGCAGAAACAGAAAGAGAAGCAGAAGCAGAAAGAGAAGGAGGGGAAGCAGAAGAATCCGAAGCAGGAGAGGCAGAAGCTTAAGAATCCGAAGAAGCAGAGGCAGAACCTGAAGCAGAAGGAGAAGCAGGAGAAGCAGAAGAAGCAGATCTGGATAAGCAGAACGAGAAGCAGAAGGAGAATCAGAAAGAGAATCAAAAGCAGAAGGAGAAGCAGAAGAAACAGAAGAAGTAGAAGCAGTAGCAGTTGTAGCAGAAGCAGAAGGAGAAGAAGAAGGAAAAGCAGAAGAACAAGAAGGAGAAGGAGAAATAGAAGGCGAAGCAGAAAGAGAAGCAGGTAAAGCAGAAGAAGAAGAAGTAGAAGGAGAAGTAGAACCTGAAGTAGAAGGAGAAGAAGCAGAAGGAGAAGCAGAAGCAGAAAGAGAAGCAAAAGCAGATTGGAGAGCAGAAGGAGAAGCAGAAGAAGCAGAAGAAGCAGAGGCAGTAGCAGAAGAAGCAGAAGATGCAGAAGCAGAAGGAGAAGCAGAAGGAAAAGCAGAAGAACGAGAAGGAGAAGGAGAAACAGAAGGAGAAGCAGAAAGAGAAGCAGAAGAAGGAGCAGGAGAAGGAAAAGCAGCAGGAGAAGCAGAAAGAGCAGCAGAAGGAGAAGCAGGAAATGCAGAAACAGGAGAAGCAGAAGCAGAAGAAACAGGAGAAGGACAAGAAGCAGGAGAAGCAGAAGAAGCAGAATCTGGAGAAGCAGAAGGAGAAGCAGAAGGAGAAGCAGAAGCAGAAAGAGAATCAAAAGCAGAAGGAGAATCAGACAGGAGAAGCAGAAGAAGCAGAATCTGGAGAAGCAGAAGGAGAAGCAGAAGGAGAAGCAGAAGCAGAAAGAGAATCAAAAGCAGAAGGAGAAGCAGAAGAAACAGAAGAAGTAGAAGCAGTAGCAGTGGTAGCAAAAGTAGAAGGAGAAGCAGAAGGAAAAGCAGAAGAACAAGAAGGTGAAGGGAAACAGAAGGAGAAGCAGTAGGATAATAAGAAGGAGAAGCAGAAGAAGGAGAAGCAGAAGCAGAAGAAGATGCAGAAGGAGAAGCAGAAGAAGCAGAAGCAGAACGAGAAGCAGGAAAAGCAGAAGAAGCAGAAGCAAAAGGAGAAACAAAAGAAGGAGAAGGAGAAGCAGAGGCAGAAGAAGAAGCATAAGGAGAAGCAGAAGCAGAAGGAGATGCAGAAGGAGAAGCAGGAGAAGCAGAAGAAGCAGAAGATGAAGGAGAAGCAGAAGTAGGAGAAGGAGAAGGAGGAGAAGCAGAAGCAGAAGCAGAAGCGGAATGAGAAGCAGAAAGAGAAGCAGGAGAAGCACAAGAAGCAGAAGCAGGAGAAGCCGAAAGAGAAGAAGCAGAAGAAGCAGAATCAGAAGCAGAATTAGAAGCAGAAACAGAAGGAGAAGCAGCAGAAGAAGTAGAACCAGAAATTCAGGCAGGACAAATAGAAGAAGTAGAAGCAGAAGCAGAAGGAGAAGCAAAAAGAGAAGCAGTAGGAGAAGTAGAAGAAGCAGCAGAAGGAGAAGCAGCAGAAGAAGCAGAAAAACAAGCAGGAGAAGCAGAAGCAGAAAGAGAAGTAGAAGCAGAAGAAGCAGAAGCAGAAGAAGAAGCAGTAGAAGCACAAGAAGCAGAAGCAGGAGAAGCAGAAGCAGA
>NW_012302475.1:0-3186 GCF_000151885.1 Dipodomys ordii | reverse complement strand
CAGGAGAAGCAGAAGCAGAAGATAAAGAAGAAGCATTAGAAGCAGAAGCAGAGGGAGAAACAGAAGAAGGAGAAAGAGCAGCAGAAGGTGAAGCAGAAGGAGATGCAGAAGCAGAAAGAGAAGCAGAACCAGAGGGAGAAGAAGAAGGAGAAGTTGGAAAATAAGAAGAAGCAGAAGCAGAAAGAGAAGGAGAAGAAGGAGAAGGAAAAGCAGAAGGAGAAGGACAAGCAGGAGAAGCAGAAGAAGCAGAAGCGGGAGGAGCAGAAGAAGAAGAAGAAGAAACAGAAGAAAGAGAAGGAGCAGAAGGAGAAGCAGAAGCGGAAGGAGAAGCAAAAGAGAAGCAGAAGAAGCAGTACCAGGAGAAGCAGAAGCAGAAGAAACAGAAGAAGCCCAAGAAGCAGAAGGAGAACCTGAAGCAGAAGGAGAAGCAGAAGCAGCAGAAGCTGGAAAAGTAGAAGCAGAAGAAACAGAAAAAGCAGAAGAAGAAGCAGAAGAAGAAGAAGAAGAAGAACGAGAAGCAGAAGAAGAACAAGGAGAAAGAGAAGGATTAGGAGTAGGAGAAACAGAAGAATAAGCAGAAGCAGAAAGAGAAGGAGAATGAGAAGGAGAAGCAGGAGAAGCAGAAGAAGCAGAAGCAGGAGAAGCAGAAGCAGAATGAAAAGCAGAAGAAGGAGAAATTGAAACAGAAGAAGATGCAGAAGAAGAAGCAGAAGCAGTAGTAGAAGCAGGAGAAGCAGAAGGAGAAGCATAAAGAGAAACAGAAGGAGAAGCAGGAGAAGCAGAAGCAGGAGAAGCAGAATCAGAAGAAATAGAAGAAGGAGAAGAAGCAGAAGCAGAAAGAGAAGCAGAAACAGAAGGAGAAGCAAAATAGAAGCAGAGAAGCCGAAGAAGCAAAAGCAGAACTAAAGCAGAAGGAGAAGCACGAGAAGCAGAAGAAGCAGAACCTGGAGAAGAAGAGGGAGAACCAGAAGGAGAAGCAGAAGCAGAAAGAGAAGCCAAAGCAGAAGGAGAAGCAGAAGAAACAGAAGAAGCAGAATCAGTAGCAGAAGAAGCTGAAGATGCAGAACCAGAAAGAGAAGGAGAAGGAATAGCACAAGAACGAGAAGGAGAAACAGAAGGAGAAGCAGAAGGAGACGCAGGAAAAGCAGAAGAAACAGAAGTAGACGGAGAAGAAGGAGAAGGAGAAGCCGAAGCAGAAGAAGAAGCAGAAGGAAAAGCACAAGCAGAAGGAGATGCAGAAGGAGAAGCAGGAGATGCAGAAGAAGCAGAAGCAGAAGGAGAAGAAGAAGGAGAAGAATCAGAATCAGAAGAAGCAGAAGCAGAAATAGAAAGAGAAGCCGACGAAGAGAAGCAGAACGAGAAGCAGGAGAATCAGGAGAAGCACAAGCGGGAGAAGCAGAAGAAGAAGAAACAGAAGAAGGAGAAAGAGCAGAAGCAAAAGGAGAAGCAGACAGAGAAGCAGGAAAAGCAGAAGAAGCAGAAGCAGGAGAAGCAGAAGGAGAAGAAACAGGAGAAGGACAAGAAGCAGAAGCAGAAGCAGAAGGAGAAGCAGAAACAGAAGGAGAAGCAGAAAGAGAAAGAGGGGAAGCCGAAGAAGCAGAAGCAGGAGAAGCAGAAGCATAAGAATCCGAAGAAGCAGAAGCAGAACCTGAAGCAGAAGGAGAAGCAGGAGAAGCAGAAGAAGCCGAATCTGGAGAAGCAGAATGAGAAGCTGAATTAGAAGCAGAAGCAGAAGCAGAAAGAGAATCAAAAGCAGAAGGAGAAGCAGAAGAAGCAGAAGCAGTAGCTGTTGCAGCAGAAGCAGAAGGAGAAGAAGAAGGAAAAGCAGAAGAACGAGAAGGAGAAGGAGACACAGAAGGAGAAGCAGAAGGAGAATCAGAAGGAGAAGCAGAAGAAGCAGAAGGAGAAGCAGAAGGAGAAACAGAAGCAGAAGAAACAGCAGAAAGAGAAGCAGAAGCAGAAGAAGATGCAGAAGGAGAAGCAGGAGAATCAGAAGAAGCAGAAGCAGAAGGAGAAGTAGAAGAAGGAGAAGGAGAAGGAAGAACCGCAGAAGCAATAGGAGAAGCAGAAAGAGAAGCAGAAGAAGAATGAGAATCAGAAAGAGAAGCAGTAGAAGCAGAAGAAGCAGGAAAAGCAGAATCAGAAAAAAGAGAAGAAGAAGAAGACGAAGAAGAAGAAGCAGCATAAGGAGAAGCATAAGGAGAAGTACAAGGAGAAGCAGTAGAAGCAGAAGCAGGAGAAGCAGAAGCAGAAGAAAAAGAATAAGCAAAAGAAGCAGAAGCAGAAGTAGTGGGAGAAGCAGAAGAAGGAGAAGGAGAAGGAGCAGCAGAAGGAAAAAGAGAAGCAGAAACAGAAGGAGAACAAGAAGGAGAAGCAGGAGAATCAGAAGAAGTAGAAAGAGAATTAGAAGAAGGAGAAGCAGAAGTAGAATCAGAAGAAACAGAAGAAAAAGAAGAAGAAGAAACAGAAGCAAAAAAAACAGAAGAAGGAGAAGAGCAGAAGCAGAAGCAGAAGGAGAAGCAGAAGCAGAAGGAGAAGCAGAAAGAGAAGCAGGAGAAGCAGAAGAAGCAGGAGAAGCAGAAGCAGAAGAAACAGGAGAAGCCGAAGAAGCAGAAGCAGAATCTGAAGCAGAAGGAGAAACAGAAGAAGCACAATCTGAAGCAGAAGCAGAAGAAACAGAAATAGTAGAATAAGCAGAAGCAGAAGCAGCAGGAGAAGCAGAAGAAGAAGAAATAGAAGGCGAAAGAGAAGGATTAGGAGTAGGAGAAGCAAAAGGATAAGCAGAAGCAGAAAAACAAGAAGAAGCATAAGAAGCAGAAGCAAAAGCAGAGGGAGAAACAGAAGAAGGAGAAGGAGCAGCAGAAGGTGAAGCAGAAGGAGATGCAGAAACAGAAAGAGAAGCAGAAACAGAAGGAGAAGAAGAAGGATTAGTTGGAGAATCAGAAGAAGCAGAAGCAGAAAGAGAAGCAGAAGAAGGAGAAGGAGAAGCAAAAGCAGAGGAAAGGAAGGAGAAGCAGAAGAAGCAGAAGCGGGAGAAGCAGAAGTAGAAGAAGAAACAGAAGAAGGAGAAGGAGCAGAAGGAGAAGCAGAAGCAGAAGAAGAAGCAGAAAGAGAAGGAGAAGAAGCAGTAGCAGGAGAAGCAGAAGCACAAGAAACAGAAGAAGCCGAAGAAGCAGAAGCAGGAAC
>NW_012302474.1:0-3186 GCF_000151885.1 Dipodomys ordii | reverse complement strand
GTTCACAAGCAGATGCTGAAGGAGAAGCAGAAGTAGGAGAAGGAGAAGGAGGAGTTAGCAGAAGGAGAAGCAGAAGCAGAATGAGAAGCAGAAAGAGAAGCAGGAGGAGGACAAGAAGCAGAAGCAGGAGAAGCCGAAAGAGAAGAAGCAGAAACAGAAGCAGAAGGAGAAGCAGAAGCAGGAGGAGAAGCAGCAGAAGAAGTAGAACCAGAAATCCAGGCACGAGAAACAGAAGAAGCAGAAGCAGAAGGAGAAGCAAAAAGAGAAGCAGAAGGAGAAGTAGAAAAAGCAGCAGAAGAAGCAGAAAAACAAGCAGGAGAAGCAGAAGCAGAAAGAGAAGTAGAAGCAGAAGAAGCAGAAGAAGAAGCAGTAGAAGCATAAGAAGCAGAAGCAGGAGAAGCAGAACCAGAAGAAAAAGAAGAAGCATAAGAAGCAGAAGCAGAGGGAGAAACAGAAGAAGGAGAAGGAGCAGCAGAAGGTGAAGCAGAAGGAGATGCAGAAGCAGAAAGAGAAGCAGAAATAAAAGGAGAAGAAGAAGGAGAAGTTGGAGAATCAGAAGAAGCAGAAGCAGAAAGAGAAGCAGAAGAAGGAGAAGGAGAAGCAGAAGGAGAAGGACAAGCAGGAGAAGCAGAAGAAGCAGAAGCGGGAGAAGCAGAAGAAGAAGAAGAAGAAACAGAAGAAGGAGAAGGAGCAGAAGGAGAAGCAGAAGCAGAAGGAAAAGCAGAAAGAAAAGCAGAAGAAGCAGTAGCAGGAGAAGCAGAAGCAGAAGAAACAGAAGAAGCCGAAGAATCAGAAGGAGAACCTGAAGCAGAAGGAGAAGCAGAAGCAGCAGAAGCTGGAAAAGCAGAAGCAGAAGAAACCGAACAAGCAGAAGAAGCAGAAGCAGAACGAGAAGCAGAAGAAGGAGAAAGAGAAGGATTAGGAGTAGGAGGAGCAGAAGCAGAATAAGAAGCAGAAAGAGAAGCAGAAGGAGAAGCAGAAGGAGAAACAGAAGAAGCAGAAGCAGGAGACGCAGAAGCAGAAGCAGAATGAGAAGCACAAGAAGGAGAAATTGAAGGAGAAGGAGAAGGAGACGGAGAAGCAGAAGGAGAAGTAGGAGAAGCAGAAGAAGAAGAAGCAGGAGAAGCAGAAACAGAAGAAACAGAAGAAGAAGAGCAGAAGCAGAAGGAGAAGCAGAAGAAGCAGAAGCTGAAGCAGAAGAAGAAGAAACAGAAAAAGCAGAAGAAGCAGAAGAAGAAGCAGCAGGAGAAGCAGAAGAAGAAGAAGGAGAAGGAGAAAGAGAAGGATTAGGAGTAGGAGAAACTGAAGGATAAGCAGAAGCAGAAAGAGAAGGAGAATGAGAAGCAGGAGGAGCAGAAGAAGCAGAAGCAGGAGAAGGAGAAGCAGAATGAAAAGCAGAAGAAGGAGAAATTGAAACAGAAGAAGATGCAGAAGGAGAAGCAGAAGCAGAAGCAGAAGTAGAAGCAGAAGAAGGAGAAGCAGAAGGAGAAGCATAAAGAGAAACAGAAGGAGAAGCAGGAGAACAGAAGCAGGAGAAGCAGAATCAAAAGAAATAGAAGAAGGATAAAAAGCAGAAGCAGAAAGAGAAGCAGAAACAGAAGGAGAAGCAGAAATAGAAGCAGAAGAAGCTGAAGAAGCAGAAGCAGAACCTGAAGCAGAAGGAGAAGCAGGAGAAGCAGAAGAAGCAGAATCTGGAGAAGAAGGAGAACCAGAAGGAGAAGCAGAAGCAGAAAGAGAAGCAAAAGCAGAAGGAGAAGCAGAAGGAGAAGCAGAATAAACAGAAGAAGCAGAATCAGTAGCAGAAGAAGCTGAAGATGCAGAACCAGAAAGAGAAGCAGAAGAAACAGAAGAAGCAGAAGCAGAAGCAGTAGCAGAAGAAGCTGAAGATGCAGAAGCAGATAGAGAAGCAGCAGGAATAGCAGAATAACGAGAAGGAGAAACAGAAGGAGAAGAAGAATGAGAAGCAGAAGGAGAAGCAGGAAAAACAGAAGAAGCAGAAACAGACGGAGAAGCAGAAGAAGGAGAAGCAGAAGCAGAAGAAGAAGCAGAAGGAAAAGCACAAGCAGAAGGAGATGCAGAAAGAGTAGCAGGAGAAGCAGAAGAAGCCGAAGCAGATGGAGAAGAAGAAGGAGAAGAAGCAGAATCAGAAGAAGCAGAAGGAGAAGTAGAAAGAGAAGCCGACGAAGAGAAGCAGAACGAGAAGCAGGAGAAGCAGAAGAAGCAGAGCGTGAGAAGCAGAAGCAAAAGAAACAGAAGAAATAGAAGGAGCAGAAGCAGAAGGAGAAGCAGAAGCAGAAGGAGAAGCAGAAAGAGAAGCAGGAGAAGCAGAAGAAGCAGGAGAAGTAGAAGCAGAAGAAACAGGAGAAGCCGAAGAAGCAAAAGCAGAATCTGAAGCAGAAGGAGAAAGAGAAGAAGCACAATCTGAAGCAGAAGCAGAAGAAACAAAAATAGTAGAATAAGCAGAAGCAGAAGCAGCAGGAGAAGCAGAAGAAGAAGTTGGAGAAGGCGAAAGAGGAAGATTAGGAGTAGGAGAAGCAAAAGGATAAGCAGAAGCAGAAAGAGACGCAGAAGGAGAAACAGCAAGAGAAGTAGGAGAAGCAGGAGAAGCAGAAGCAGGAGAAGCAGAAGAAACAGAAGACGCAGAAGCAGAATGAGAAGCAGAAGGAGAAATTGAAGCAGAAGCAGAAGCAGAAGGAGAAACAGAAGCAGAAGGAGAAGCAGAAGAAGGAGAAGGAGAAGCAGAAAGAGAAGCCGAACGAGAAGCAGGAGAAGCAGAAGCAGGAGAAGCAGAAACAGAAGAAACAGAAGAAGGAGAAGAAACAGAAGGAGAAGCAGAAACAGAAGGAAAAGCAGAAAGAGAAGCAGGAGAAGCAGAAGAAGCAGCAGCAGGAGAAGCAGAAGCAGAAGAAGCAGAAGCAGAACCTGAAGCAGAAGGAGAAGCAGGAGAAGCAGAACCTGGAGAAGCAGAAGGAGAAGCAGAAGCAGAAAGAGAAGAAAAAGCAGAAGGAGAACCAGAACTAGAAGCAGAAGAAACAGAAGAAGCAGAGGCAGTAGCAGAAGAAGCAGAAGATGCAGAAGCAGAAGGAGAAGCAGAAGGAAAACCAGAAGAACGAGAAGGTGAACGGAGAAGGAGAATAGAAGGAGAAGCAGAAGAGAAATCAGAGATGGAGTAGGAGAAGGAAAAGC
>NW_012302473.1:0-3187 GCF_000151885.1 Dipodomys ordii | reverse complement strand
TGTGTTCCCCACTGTGCCCTGCAGTGTCCCCGCTCTGTCCCCCGCTCTGTCCTCGCTGTGTCCCCCGCTTGTCCCGCTGTGTCCCCCGCTGTGTCCCGCTGTGTCCTCGCTGTGTACCCTGTTGTGTCCCGCTGTGTCCTCGCTGGGTCCCCCGCTGTGTCCCGCTGTGTCCTCGCTGTGTCCTCGCTGTGTCCCCCGCTGTGTCCCGCTGTGTCCTCGCTGGGTCCCCCTCTGTGTCCCGCTGTGTCCCGCTGTGTCCCGCTCTGTCCCTGCTGTGTCCTGCTGTGTCCTGCTGTGTCTTCGATGTGTCCCCCGCTGTCTCCCGCTCTGTCCCCCGCTTCGTCTCACGAATTGTCCTCGCTGTGTCCCACTGTGTCCCGCTGTGTCCCGCTGTGCCCCCACTGTGTCCCGTTATGTCCACATATGTGTACCACGCTGTGTAACGCTGTATCCCCGCTGTATCGACGCTGTGTCCCGCTGTGTCCTCGCTGTGTTCCCCGCTGTGTCCCGCTGTGTCCCGCTCTGTCCCTGCTGTGTGCCGCTGTGCCCTGCTGTGTCCTCCCTGTGTCCCCCGCTGTCTCCCGCTCTGTCCCCCGCTGTATCTCACGATTTGTCTTCGCTTTGTCCCACTGTGTCCCGCTGTGTCCCGCTGTGCCCCCACTGTGTCCCCTTGTGTCCACAGATGTGTACCACGCTGTGTAACGCTGTGTCCCCGCTGTATCTACGCTGTGTCCCGCTGGGTCCCGCTGTGTCCCGCTGTGTCCCCCGGTGTGTCCCCTGCTGTTTTCCTGTCTGTGTCCCCCGCTGTGTCCTGCTGTGTCCTCGCTGGTCCCCCCGCTGTTTCCCGCTGGGTACCCCGCTGTGTCCCACTGTGTCCCCTGCTGTGTACCCTGCTTTGTCCCGCTGTGTTCCCCGCTGGGTCTCGCTGTGTCCCCCGCTGTGTCCCGCTGTGTCCTCGCTGTGTCGCGCTCTGTCTCTCCCTTGTCCCCGCTGTGTCCCGCGCTGTCCCGTGGTGTCCCACTTTGTCCCCCGCTGTGTCCGCCGCTGAGTTCCCGTTGTGTCCCCGCTGTGTCCGCTCTGTCCTCCCTGTGTCCCCCGCTGTGTACCCCGCTGTGTACCGCTGTGTCCCCGCTGTTTCGATGCTGTGTCTTGCTGTGTCCCACTGTGTCCTCGCTGTGTCCCCCACTGTGTTCTGCTGTGTCACCCGCTGTGTCCCGCTGTGTCCCCCGCTGTGTCCCGCTGTGTCCCCGAAGGGTCACCGCTGTTTTGCTGTGTCCCCGCAGTATCGACGCTGTGTCCCGCTGTGTCCCGCTGTGTCCTCGCTGTGTTCACGGCTGTGTCCCGCAGTGTCCCCCGCTGTGTCCCCCGCTGTGTCCTCGCTGTGTTCCCCGCTGTGTCCCTCTGTGTCCTCGCTGGGTCCCCCGCTGTGTCCCGCTGTGTCCCTCGCTGTGTCCCGCTGTGTCCCGCTCTATCCCTGCTGTGTCCCGCTGTGTCCTGCTGTGTCCTCGCTGTGTCCCCCGCTGTCTCCCGCTCTGTCCCCCGCTAAGTCTCACGATTTGTCCTCGCTGTGTCCCACTGTGTCCTGCTGTGCTCCCACTGTGTCCCGTTGTGTCCACAGATGTGTACCACGCTGTGTAACGCTGTATCCCCGCTGTATCGACGCTGTGTCTCGCTGGGTCCCGCTGTGTCCTCGCTGTGTTCACGGCTGTGTCCCGCAGTGTCCCCCGCTGTGTCCCCCGCTGTGTCCTCGATGTGTCCCCCGCTGTGTCCCGCTGTTTCCTCGCTGGGTCCTCCGCTGTGTCCCGCTGTGTCCCCCGCTGTGTCCCGCTGTGTCCTCGCTGGGTACCCCGCTGTGTCCCGCTGTGTCCTCGCTGGGTCCCCCGCTGGGTCCCGCTGTGTCCTCGCTGTGTCCACCGCTGTGTCCCGCTGTGTCCTCTCTGGGTCCCCCGCTGTGTCCCGCTGTGTCCCGCTCTGTCCCTGCTGTGTCCCGCTGTGCCCTGCTGTGTCCTCGCTGTGTCCCACGCTGTCTCCCACTCTGTCCCCCGCTGTGTCTCACGATTTGTCCTTGCTGTGTCCCGCAGTGCCCACACTGTGTCCCCTTGTGTCCACAGATGTGTACCACACTGTGTAACGCTGTATCCCCACTGTATCGACGCTGTTTCCCGCTGGGTCTCGCTGTGTCCTCGCTGTGTTCCCTGCTGTGTCCCGCAGTGTCCCCCGCTGTGTCCTCGCTGTGTCCCCAGCTGTGTCCCGCTGTGTCCTCGCTGTGTCCCCCGCTGTGTCCTGCTGTGTCCCCCGCTGTGTCCCGCTGTGTCCTCGCTGTGTCCCGCTCTGTCTCCCCCTTGTCCCCGATGTGTCCCGCTGTGTCCCGTGGTGTCCCGCTTTGTCCCCCGCTGTGTCCCCCGCTGAGTTCCGGCTGTGTCCCCGCCTTGTCCCGCTCTGTCCTCCCTGTGTCCCCCGCTGTGTCCCGCTGTGTCCCCTGCTGTGTCCCGCTGTGTCTACTGCTTTGTTCCTGCTGTGTCCCTCTGTGTCCCGCTGTGTCCCCCTGTGTCCTCACTGTGTCCCACGCTGTGTTCCGCTGAGTCCTTGCTGTGTCCCCCGATGTGCCCCGTTGTGTCCCCAGCTGTGTACCCCGCTGTGGCCCACTGTGGCCCCGCTGTATCGACGCTGTGTCCCGCTGTGTCCCACTGTGTCCTCGCTGTGTCCCCCGCTGTCTCCCGCTCTGTCCCCGCTGTGTCTCACGCTTTGTCCCAGCTGTGTCCCACTGTGTTCCGCTGTTTCCCGCTGTGCCCCCACTGTGTCCCGTTGTGACCACCGCTGTGTACCACGCTGTGTAACGCTGTGTCCCCGCTGTATCGACGCTGTGTCCCGCTGTGTCCCGCTGTGTCCTCGCTGTGTTCCCCGCTGTGTCCCGCACTGTCCCCCGCTGTGTCCCCCGCTGTGTCCTCGCTGTGTCCCCCGCTGTGTCCTGCTGTGTCCTCGCTGGGTCCCCCGCTGTGTCCCGCTCTGTCCCTGCTGTGTCCCGCTGTGTCCTGCTGTGTCCTCGCTGTGTCCCCTGCTGTCTCCCACTCTGTCCCCCGCTGTGTCTCATGATTTGTCCTCGCTGTGCCCCCACTGTGTCCCCTTGTGTCCACAGATTTGTACCACACTGTGTAACGCTGTATCCCCGCTGTATCGACGCTGGTGA
>NW_012302472.1:0-3187 GCF_000151885.1 Dipodomys ordii | reverse complement strand
CAGCAGTGACACAGTGGCAGACACAGCCGGACACAGTGGGACACATTCGGGGACACAGCGGGACACAGCGGGGGAAAGAGTGGGGACACAGCGCGGGACACAGCTGGGGACACAGTGGGGGACACAGCGGGACACAGCGGGGAACACAACGAGGACCAGTGGGACCCAGCAGGACACAGCGTCGATACAGCGGAGGACACAGTGGGACACAGAGGGACACAGTGGAGGACAGAACGGAATACAGCGAGGGACACAGGGGGGACACAGCGGGACACAACGGGGACACAGCGGGGACTCAGCAGGACACAGCGTGACTGAGTGGGCGCACAGAGGGACACAGCGGAACACAGTGGGACACAGTGAGGACACAGGGAGGACACAGCGGGACACAGCGGGGACACAGAGGGGACTCACCGGGGGACACAGAGGGGGACAAAGCGGGACACCAAGGGACACAGTGTGACACAGCGGGACAAAGCAGGGTAGACAGCTGGGGACACAACGGGAAACAGCGGGGGACACAGCGGGACACAGCGGGGACAAAGCGGGACCCAGCGGGGAAACAGCTGGGACTCAGGGGGGGACACAGAGGGACAATGGTGGTCACAGCGGAACACAGCAGCGACACAGCAGGGACACAGCGGCAGACATAGCCGGACACAGTGGGACACAGCGGGGACACATCGGAACACAGCGGGGGACACAGCGTGGAACACAGCGGGTGACACAGCGGGGGACACAGCGGGACACAGCGGGTAACACAGCGAGGACCCAGCAGGACCCAGCAGGACACAGCGTTCATACAGCGGGGGACAGAGTGGGACACAGAAGGAAACAGCGGAGGACAGAGAGGAACACAGCGAGGGACACAGGGAGGACACAGCGGGACACAGTGGGAACACAGCGGGGACTCAGTGGGACACAGCGTAACACAGCGGGGACATAGCAGGGACACAGCAGGGACACAGCGGGGGACACAGCGGGACAAAATGGGACACAGCGGGGGACACAGCAGGACACAGCGGGGGACACAGCAGGGGACACAGCGGGAAACAGCGGGGGACACAGCGGAACACTGTGGGTGACAGAGCGTGGGACACAGCGAGACACAGTGGGGACAATGCTGGACACAGCGGGGACACAGTGGGGAAACAGCGTGACACAGCAGGACACAGCGGGACACAGCTGGGGACACAGCGGGACACAGCGGGGGACACTGCGGAGGACAGAGTGGGGGACACAGTGGGACACAAGGGGGAACACAGCGAGGACCCAGCGGGACCCAGCGGGACACAGCGGGGTACACAGCGGGACACAATGTGGACACAGAGGGGACACAGCCAGGACACAGCATTGGTCACAGCGGGACACAGCAGGACACAGCGGGCGACACAGCGGGACACAGCGGGGGACACAGCAGAGAACACATCGGGACACAGCGGGACACATCGGGGACAGAGCGGGACACAGCGTGACACAGTCGGAAACAGCGGGGTACACAGCGGGACACAATGGGGGACAAAGTGAGGAAAGAGCGGGACAGAGCGGGGACACAGCTGGACACAGAGGGGTACACAGCGGGACACAGTGGGGACACAGCGGGGACACAGCGGGACACATCGGGGACACAACCGGACACAGCGGGGACACAGCATTGGTCACAGCGGGACACAGCGGGGGACACAGCGGGACACAGGAGGGGACACAGCGGGACACAGCGGGGATTCAGCTGGACACTGCGGGGGACAAGCAGGGGACACAGCGGGGGACACAGCGGGACACAGCGTGGTACACAGCGGGACACGGCGGGGTACACAGCGGGGGACACAACGGGACACAGCGGGGGACACAGAGGGAAACAGAGGGACACAGCGAGGACAACGCGGGGGACACAGTGGGGACACAGCTTGGGACACAGCGGGACACAGCAGGGGATACAGCAGGACACAGTGGCGGACACAGGGGGGACAAAGCGGGACACAGCGGAGGACACAGCAAGGACACAGCGGGACACAGCAGGGACACAGCGGGACTCTGCGGGGGACAGAGCGTGACACAGCGGGACACAGCGGGACACAGCTGGACACAGCGGTGACACAGCAGGGACACAGAGGGGAACAAAGCAGAACACAGCGGGACACATTGGGGGACAAATCGGAACACATCGGGACACATTGGGCGACACATCGGGACAGAACGGAGAACACAGCGGAGGACACAGCGGAACACAGCGGGGAACACAGCGAGGACACAGCAGGACACAGCGTCGGTACAGCGGGGACACAGTGGGACACAGCGAGGTACACAGCTGGGGACCCAACGGGACACAGGGGGGACCCAGCGGGACACAGCGGGACACAGTGGGGGCAAAGCTTGAGACACAGCGGGGAACACAGCGGGGACACAGCGGGACACAGCGGGGGACACAGCGGGGACACAGCGGGGTACAAAGCGGGGGACACAACGGGACACAGCGGGGAACACAGAGGGAAACAGAGGGACACAGCGGGGGACACAGGGGGGACACAGCGGGCCACCACGGGGCAGAGCAGGACACAGCTGGACACAGCGGTGACACTGGTGAGGACACAGCGGGACACAGCGGGGAACACAGCGGGGACACAGCAGGACACAGCGGGGGACACAGCGAGGACACAGTGCGACACAGCGGGGGACAAAGAGTTAGACAGCGGGTGACAGAGCGAGGACACAGAGGGACATCGCGGGGACACTGCAGGGACACAGCGGGACACAGCAGGGGACACAGCGGGACACAGCGGGACACAGTGGGGGACACAGGGGGAAACAGAGGAACACAGTGGGGACACAGATGGGACTCAGCGTGTGACACAGCGGCGGACAAAGTGGGACACCACTGGACACAGTGGGACACAGCAAGACAAAGCGGGGACACTGCGGAAGCACAGAGCGGGACAAAGCGGGGGACACAGCGGGACACAGTGGGGGATACAACCGGACAAAGCGGGGACAGAGTGGGGGACACTGCAGGACTCAGTGAGGACACAGCGGGAAACATCGGGGACAGAGCGGGACAGAGCGGGACACAGTCAGACACAGCGGGGGACACAGCGGGACACAAAGGGGGACACAGTGAGGACACAGCGGGACACAGCGCGACACAGCGGCGTACAAAGTGGTAGACAGCGAGTGACACAGCGAGGAATGA
>NW_012302471.1:0-3187 GCF_000151885.1 Dipodomys ordii | reverse complement strand
AGCGGGACACAGCGGGGAACACAGCGAGGACACAGCGGGACACAGCGGGGGTACACAGCGAGGACACAGCAGGGGACACATCGGGGGACACAGCGGGACACAGCGGGGGACACAGCGAGGACACATCGGGACACAGTGGGACACAGCGGGGGACACAGCGGGACACAGCGGGGGACACAACGGGGGACACAGCTGGACACAGCGGGACACAGCGGGGGACACAGGGAGGACACAGCGGCACACAGCGGGGGACACAGCGAGGCCACATTGGGACACAGCAGTGGTCACAGCGGGACACAGCGGGGGACACAGCGGGGGACACAGCGGGACACAGCGCTACACAGAGGGGGACACAGCTAAGAAACAGCGCGATACATCGGGGGACACAGCGGGACACAGCGGGGACACAACAGTGGACACAGAGGGACACAGCGCGGGATACAGCGGGATACAAAGGGGGACACAGGGGGGACACAGCAGGAAACAGCGGGGGATACAGGGGGGACAGAGCCGGACACAGCGGGGGACACAGCAAGGACACAGCGGGACACAGCAGGGGATACAGCGAGGAAACAGCGGGGGACTCAGTGGGGGACACAGCGGGACACAGCGGTGAACACAGCGAGGACACAGCGGGACACAGGGGGACACAGCGTCGATACAGCAGGGACACAGCTTTACACAGCGTGGTACACAGCTGTGGACACAACGGGACACAGTGGGGGCACAGAAGGACACAGCGGGACACAGCGGGCACACAGCGGGAACACAGCGGGACACAGCGGGACACAGCGGGAGACACAGCGGGACACAGCGGGACACAGCGGGACACAGATGGGGACACAGCGGGTCACAGGGGGGAACACAGTGAGGACACAGCGGCACACAGCGGGGGACACAACGAAGACACAGCGGGGGACACAGCGGCGGACACAGCGGGACACAGCGAGGAACAAAGCAAGGACACAGCGGGACCCAGCGGGACACAGCGTCGATACAGCGGGGACACAGAGTTACACAGCATGGTACACAGCGGTGGACACAACGGGACACAGTGGGGGCACAGCTGGACACAGCGGGACACAGTGGGACACAGTGGGGACAAAGCGTGAGACACAGCCGGGGACAGAGCGAGAGACAGCGGGGCACAGTGGGACAGAGCGGGGGACACAGCAGGACACAGTGTGGGACAGAGTGTGGGACACAGCGAGACACAGCAGGAACAAAGCTGGACAGAGCGGGGCACAGAGAGGGACACAGCGGGGACACAGCGGGGAAACAGCGTGACACAGCGGGACACAGCGGAGGACACAGGGAGGACACAGCGGGACCGAGTGGGATCCAGCGTCGATACAGCGGGGACACAGCGGGACACAGCTGGGTTCACAGCTGGGGACACAACGGGACACAGCGGGGGACACAGCGAGGACACAGCGGGGACACTGTGGGAATATAGCAGGACACAGCGTGGTACACAGCGGGACACAGTGGGACACAGGGGAACACAGCGGGGGACAGAGACGACACAGCGGGATACATCAGGGGACACAGGCGGACACAGCGGGGACACAGCAGTGGTCACAGCGGACACAGCGGGGACACAGCGGGGACACAGTGGGACACAGCGGGGGACACAGCGGGGGACACAGCGGGACACAGCGCTACAAAGAGGAGGACACAGGGAGGACACAGCGGGATACATCGGGGGACACAGCGGGACACAGCGGGGACACAATAGTGGACACAGCGGGACACAGCACGGGACACAGCGGGAGACACAGCGGGGACACAGGGAGGACACAGCGGGACACAGCAGGGACACAGCAGTCGACACAGCGGGACACAGCAGGGACACAGCAGGACACAGCGGGGACACAGTGGGACACAGCGGGACACAGCGTTGATACAGCAGGGTCACAGCTTTACACAGCGTGGTACACAGCTGTGGACACAACGGGACACAGTGGGGGCACAGCGGGACACAGCAGGACACAGTGGGAAAAGGTGGGGACAAAGCGTGAGACACAGCAGGGAACATAGCGGGAGACAGAGGGACACAGCGGTGTCACAGCGGGACTCACCGGGGGACACAGCAGTACACAGCGGGACACAGCGGGGACACATCAGGGACACAGCGGGGGACACAGCGGGGACTCACCTGGGAAAACAGCGGGGACAAAGCGGGACAGCACGGGACACAGCGGGACACAGTGGGGACACTGCGGGCACATAGCAGGACACAGCCGGGTACACAGCGGGACACAGCGGGACACAGTGGGGGACACAGCGGGGACACAGCAGGGATACAGCGGGGGACACAGCGAGGACACAGAGGGACACAGCGGGGGACACAGCGACGACACAGCAGGATACATCAGGGGACACAGCGGGACACAGCGGGGACACAGCAGTGGACACAGCGGGGACACAGCAGTGGACACAGCGGGACACAGCTGGACACAGCGGGGAAACAGCAGGGACACACAGGGGACACAGGGAGGACACAGCGGGACACAGCAAGGACACAGCGGGAACTCACCGGGGGACACAGCGGGGTACAAAGCGGGGCACCAGGGGACACAGCGAGACACAGTGGTGGACAAGGTGGAGACAGAGCGGGAACATAACAGGACACAGCGGGGTACACAGTGGGACACAGCGGGGGACACAGCGGGGACACAGCGGGACACAGCGGGGGACACAATGAGGACACATTGGGACATAGCGGGGACACAGCAGGGGACCCAGCGAGGACACAGCGGGACACAGCGGGGGAACCAGCGGGACAAAGGGGGGGCAAAGCAGTGAACATAGCGGGACAGAGCGGGGACACAGCGGGACACAGTGGTGGACACAGCGGGACACAGCGAGGACACAGCAAGACCCAGGGGGACACAGCGTCGATTCAGTGGGGACACAGTGGGACACAGCGGGGTACACAGCTGGGGACACAACGGGGCACATCGGGGGGACACAGCAAGGACACAGCAGAACACAGCGTGGGACACAGCGAGGACACAGCGGGACACAGCGGGGATACAGCAGAGGACACAGCATGCCGCAGCGGGGACACAGCGGGGGACACAGTGGGACACAGCGGGACACAGCGAGGGACAAAGCAGGACATTGCGGGGGACACACCGGGAAACAGCGGGACACAGTGAGGACACAGCTAGGACACAGTGAA
>NW_012302470.1:0-3187 GCF_000151885.1 Dipodomys ordii | reverse complement strand
CCTTCTTTTGCTTCTCCTTTTGCTTCTGCTTCTTCTGCTTTTCCTGCTTCTCCTTCTGCTTCTGCTTCTTCTGCTTTCCTTCTGCATATTTTTCTGCTTCAGCTTCTCCTTCTCCTTCTTCTTCTTCTCCTTCTTCTTCTTCTTCTGCTTCTTCTTCTTCTGCTTTACCTGCTTCAATTTCTGCTTCTCCTTCTGCTTCTCCTTCTGTTTCTCCTTCTCCTTCTTGTTCTTCTGCTTTTCCTTCTTCTTCTCGTTCTGCTTCTGCTACAACTTCTACTGCTTCTACTTCTGTTTCTTCTGCTTCTCCTTCTGCTTTTGATTCTCTTTCTGCTTCTGCTTCTCCTTCTGATTCTCATTCTGCTTCTCCAGATTCTGCTTCTTCTGCTTCTCCTGCTTCTCCTTCTCCCTGAGGTTCTCCTTCTGCTTCTTCGGATTCTTATGCTTCTGCTTCTCCTGCTTCTGCTTTTTCTGCTTCCCCTCCTTCTCTTTCTGCTTCTCCTTCTGCTTCTGCTTCTTGTCCTTCTCCTGTTTCTTCTGCTTGTTCTTCTCCTGTTTCTGCATTTCCTGCTTCTCCTTCTGCTGCTCTTTCTGTTTCTCCTGCCGCTTTTCCTTCTACTGCTCCTTCTTCTGCTTCTCTTTCTGCTTCTACTCCTGTTTCTCCTTCTCCTTCTAGTTCTTCTGCTTTTCCTTCTGCTTCTCCTTCTGCTTCTGAATCTTCTGCTTCTTCTGCTACTGCCTCTGCTTCTTCTGTTTCTTCTGCTTCTCCTTCTGCTTTTGCTTCTCTTTCTGCTTCTGCTTCTCCTTCTGCTTCTCCAGATTCTGCTTCTTCTGCTTCTCCTGCTTCTCCTTCTGCTTCTGCTTCTTCTGCTTCTCCTGCTTCTCCTTCTGCATCTTCTTCTGCTTCTGTTTCTCCTTCTCCTTCTTCTGCTTCTCCTTCTGATTCTCCTTCTGCTTCTTCTTCTTCTGCTTTACCTGCTTCTCTTTCTGCTTCTCCTTCTACTCCTCCTTCTGTTTCTCCTTCTCCTTCCTGTTTTTCTGCTTTTCCTTCTGCTTCTGCTACACCTGCTACTGCTTCTACTTCTTCTGTTTCTTCTGCTTCTCCTTCTGCTTTTGACTCTCTTTCTGCTTCTGCTTCTCCTTCTGCTTCTCATTCTGCTTCTCCAGATTCTGCTTCTTCTGCTTCTCCTGCTTCTGCTTCTGCTTCAGGTTCTGCTTCTGCGTCTTCGCATTATTATGCTTCTGCTTCTCCTGCTTCTGCTTCTTCTGCTTTCCTTCCTTCTCTTTCTGCTTCTCCTTCTGTTTCTGGTTCTCCTTCTGCTTCTGCTTCTTGTCCTTCTCCTGTTTCTTCCGCTTCTGCTTCTCCTGTTTCTGCATCTCCTGCTTTTCCTCCTGCTTCTCTTTCTGCTTCTCCTGCTGCTTTTCCTTCTCCTGCTCCTTCTTCTGCTTCTCTTTCTGCTTCTCCTTCTGTTTCTCCTTCTCCTTCTCCTTCTCCTTTTTCTGCTTTTCCTTCTGCTTCTCCTTCTGCTTCTACATCTTCTGCTACTGCCTCTGCTTCTTCTGTTTCTTCTGCTTCTCCTTATGCTTCTCCTTCTGCTTTTGCTTCTCTTTCTGCTTCTGCTACTCCTTCTGCTTCTCCAGATTCTGCTTCTTCTGCTTCTCCTGTATCTCCTTATGCTTCAGGTTCTGCTTCTGCTTCTTCGGCTTCTTCTGCTTCTGCTTCTCCTGCTGCTGCTTCTTCTGCTGCTCCTGCTTCTATTTCTGCTTTTCCTTCTGTTTCTGCTTCTCCTTCTGCTTCTGCTTCTTCTCCTTCTTATGTTTCTTCTGCTTCTGCTTCTCCTGCTTCTGCTTCTCCTGCTTCTTGTTGTGCTTCTCTTTCTGCTTCTCCTTCTCCTTCTTCTGCTTCTCCTTCTGCTTCTCCTTCTCCTTCTGCTTCTCATTCTGCTTCTGCGTCTTCTGTTTCTTCTGCTTCTCTTGCTTCTGCTTCTCCTGCTTCTCCTACTTCTCGTGCTGCTTCTCCTTCTGCGTCTCTTTCTGCTTCTGCTTATCCTTTTGCTTCTCCTACTCCTAAACCTTCTCTTTCGCCTTCTCCTTCTTGTTCTTCTGCTTGTCCTGGTGCTTCTGCTACTGCTTATTCTACTATTTCTGTTTCTTCTGCTTCTGCTTCAGATTGTGCTTCTTCTGTTTCTCCTTCTGCTTCAGATTCTGCTTCTGCTTCTTCGGCTTCTTCTGTTTCTTCTGCTTCTGCTTCTCCTGCTTCTTCTGGTTCTCCTGCTTCTCTTTCTGCTTCTCCTTCTGCTTCTGCTTCTACTTCTGCTTCTGCTTCTGCTCTTCTCCTTCTTCTGTTTCTTTTGCTTTTGTTTCTTCTGCTTCTTCTTCTTCTGTTTCTTCTGATTCTACTTCTGCTTCTCCTTCTTCTCCTTCTCTTTCTGCATCTTCTGTTTCTCCTGCTTCTCCTTCTTGTCTCCTTCTGTTTCTGCTTATCTTTCTGCTTCTGCTTCTCCTTCTGCTGCTCCTTCTCCTTCTCCTTCTTCTGCTTCTCTCACTGCTTCTGCTTCTTTTGCTTATTCTTTTTCTTCTGCTTCAGCTTCTCCTGTTTCTGCTTCTTCTGCTTCTACTGCTTCTCCTTATACTTCTTCTTATGCTTCTCCTAATGCTTCTCCTTATGCTGCTGCTGCTTCTTCTTCTTCGACTTCTTCTTCTTCTCTTTCTTCTGCTTCTGCTTTTCCTGCCTCTTCTGCTTCTACTGGTTCTCTTTCTGCTCCTTGTCCTTCTCCTGATTCTTCTCTTTCTGCATCACAAACTTCTGCTTCTTCTGCTTATCCTGCTTCTCTTTCAGCTTCTCCTTCTGCATCTCCTTCATCTGCTCCTTCTCCTTCATCTGTATCTTATTACTTCAGCTTCTCCCGCTTGAGCTTCTTCAGCTTCTCCAGCATAATCGTTCTGCTTCTCTTCGTCGACTTCTCTATCTAATTCTGCATCTGATTCTTCTGATTCTGATACTTCTCCATCTTCTTCTCCTTCTGCTTCTGTGTCCTCTGCATATCCATACTACTCCCATCTGCATCTCCATTCAGCTTGAGCAATTACTTTCAGCTACTATCTTCTGATTCTAGCTTCTCATCTACTTCATCTAGTTCTCCGTCAGCATACTGCTATATTATGCTAACACACATACACTTACAGATTC
>NW_012302469.1:0-3187 GCF_000151885.1 Dipodomys ordii | reverse complement strand
CAGCGGGACCCAGCAGGGACACAACAGTAGACACAGTGGGTACACAGCGGGACACATCAGGTACACAGCTGGGGACACAAAGGGACACATCAGGGGACACACCGAGGACACAGTGAAACACAGCGTGGGACACAGCGAGGACACAGCGGAACACAGCGGGACACAGCGGGACACAGCAGGGACACAGAAGTAGACACAGCGGGGACACAGCAGGACACAGCGGGGACACAGCCGGACACAGCGGGACACAGGGGGGACACAGTGGGACACAGAGGGGGACACAGTGGCGTACACAGCGGGGAACACAGCGAGGACACAGCGGGACCCAGCGGGACCCTGCTTCGATACAGCGGGGACACAGCGGGACACAGCGGGTTACACAGCTGGGGACACAAAGGGACACATCGGGGGACACAGCGAGGACACAGGGGACCACAGCGTGGGACACAGCGAGGACACAGCGGGACACAGTGGGACCCAGCGCGACAGAGCGGGACCCCGCAGGGACACAGCAGTGGACACAGCGGGACACAGCGCGGGACAAAGCGGGACACAGCGGGACACAGCGGGTACACAGCAGGACTCAGCAGGGCACACAGCAGTATACAGCGGGACTCAGCGGGACACAGCGGGACACAGTGTGGGACACAGCGGGACACAGAGGGGGACACAGAGGGGTACAAAGCGGGACACAGCGGGGAACACAGCGAGAACACAGCGGGACCCAGCAGGACACAGCGTCGATACAGCGGGGACACAGCGTTTCACAGCGGGACACAGCGTGGACAATGCGGGAACATAGCAGGACACAGCGGGGTACACAGCGGGCCACATATGGGGACACAGCGGGGACACAGCAGGACACAGCGGGGGACACAGCGGGACACAGCAGGACACAGCGAGACACAGCGAGGGACACAGCGGGGACACAGAGGGACACAGCGGGGACACAGCGTTACACAGCGGGAAACAGCGTGGACAATGCGGGAACATAGCGGGACACAGCGGGGTCCACAGCGGGACACAGCGGGACACATATGGGGACACAGCGGGGACACAGTGGGACACAGCTGGGGACATAGCGAGGACACAGCAGGACACAGCGGGGACACAGAAGGGACTCAGCGGGGGACAAAGCGGGACAACAAGGGACACAGTGTGACACAGCGTGGGACAGAGAGGGGGACACAGCGGGACAGAGAGGGGAACACAGCGAGGACACAGCGGGACCCAGCGGGACACAGCTTCGATACAGCGGGTTCACAGCGGAACACAGCAAAAACAAAGCGGGAGACACAACGGGGGACAGAGCGGGACACAGCGGGGTCCACAGGGAAGACAGCAGGACACAGCGGCGACAGAGCGGGACTCAGCAGGGTCACAGCGGGAAACAGCGGGACACAGCGGAGGACACAGCAGGACACAGCGGGGGACACAGCGGGACACAGCGTGGAACAAAGCGGGACACAGCTGGGGACAGAGCGGGACACAGCGGGAGACACAGCAGGGACACAGCGGGACCCAGCGGGACCCAGCAGGGACACAGCAGTAGACACAGTGGGTACACAGCGGGACACAACAGGGTACACAGCTGGGGACACAAAGGGACACATCGGGGGACACACCGAGGACACAGTGAAACACAGCGTGGGACACAGCGAGGACACAGCGAGGACACAGCGGGACATAGTGGGAACACAGAGGGGACTCAGCGGGAGACACCTCGGGGGACAAAGCGGGACGCCACGGGACACAGCGGGGACACAGCGGGACAAAGCGGGGGACACAGGGGGACACAGCGGGACACAGCGGGACACAGCGGGGACACAGCGGGACTCAGCGGGGGACACAGCAGGACACATCGGGACACAGCGGGACACAGCGGGACACAGCGGTGGACACAGCGGGACACAGAGGGGGACACAGAGGGGTACACAGCAGGACAGAGCGGGGAACACAGCGAGGACACAGCGGGACACAGTGGGACACAGCGTTAAAACAGCGGGGACACAGCAGGACACAGCGGGGTACACAGCTGGGGACACAAACGGACACATCGGGGGACACAGCGAGGACACAGCAGAAAACAGTGTGGGACACAGCAAGGACACAGCGGGACACAGCGGAACACAGCGGGACACAGCAGGGACACAGCAGTAGACACAGCGGGACACAGCGGGGGACACAGCGGGACACAGCGGGGGACACAGCGAGGACACAGCAGGGACACAGCGGGGGACACAGCAGGACACAACGGGACACAGCGGGGGACAGCAGGACACAGCGGGGGACACAGCAGGTAACACAGCGGGACACAGGGGGGAATACAGCGAGGACACAGCAGGACCCAGCAGGACACAGGGTGGATACAGAGGGGCCACAGCGGGACACAGCGGGGTACACAGCTGGGGACACAAAGGGACACAGTGGGGGACAAAGCGGGACACAGCGGGACACAGTGGGAAACAGCGTGGACAAAGCGTGAGACACAGCGGGGGACACAGCGAGACACAGCGGGGGACACAGCGAGGACACAGTGGGACACAGCGGGACACAGCGGGACCCAGCAGGGACACAGCAGTAGACACAGCGGGACACAGCGCGGGACAAAGCGGGACACAGCGGGACACAGCGGGTACACAGCAGGACTCAGCGGCACACAGCGGGACCCAGCGGGACCCAGCGGGACCCAGCAGGGACACAGCAGTAGACACAGCGGGTACACAGCGGGACACCACAGGGTACACAGCTGGGGACACGAAGGGACACATTGGGGGACACACCGAGGACACAGTGAAACACAGCGTGGGACACAGCGAAGACATAGTGGGACACAGCGGGACACAGCGGGACACAGCAGGGACACAGCAGTAGACACAGCGGGGACACAGCGGGACTCAGCGGGGTACCCAGCAGTACACAGCGGGACACAGCGGGACACAGCGTGACACAGCGGGACACTGCGTGGGACACAGCGGGACACAGAGGGGGACATAGAGGGGTACACAGCGGGACACAGCGGGGAACACAGCGAGGACACAGCGGGACACAGCGGGACACAGCGTCGATACAGCGGGTACACAGCGGGACACAACAGGGTACACAGCTGGGGACACAAAGGGACACATCGGGGGATACACCGAGGACACAGTGGAACACAACGTGGGACACAGCGAGGACAAAGTGA